>NW_015280054.1:0-343 GCF_001447785.1 Gekko japonicus | reverse complement strand
AACATGATCCATTCCAGTTTTTTTTCCCTCCAGTCTTCAAGGGAGAGTTGGGGGGAACTATTGAAATTATAGTTTTGAGCTATAGTGCAGCCATAATTACTTAGAGAGAATAAAACAGGCAAGACAAGCCTCTAATCCAGAGAGAGAGAGTGGACCTAGAGAAAGCTTGACCTGCTTTACTAACCTTCATGCCTATCTTTATGGAGTCAGCCAGTCTGCATACCTCTCTCCCTTACATGGACAGAGCCCACTTTACCCATTGTCATGATCTGGGTTGTGCAAGTAAGGCCTAGCAGTCCCAGGAAGCCTGAGTAGCAGTGGGAGGAGGTCAGGCCTACAACTC
>NW_015280053.1:0-343 GCF_001447785.1 Gekko japonicus | reverse complement strand
GCACACTTTCTGGCAGAGACTTTTATTATCTTGTGATTACAAGTGGGTCCGATTTGTTTAAAGGCAAAGCCAACGGGCTTGTCAGAAGGGAGAATTGCTCAACAGCAGCTTGATGAAATATTAGCAGAAAGATTATCCGCTGCTAAAATCCAACTCCACATGATATCCCTCATGTAAACAGTAACTTGGTTTACTCTGAGATTCAAGGGTCATCCATCTTATTTACACTTCACATTCATAGCATGAGAGCCACTCCCTGTGGCAAGAAGATCCCATAACAGTGTCGGGATCAGGCAGACCGTGCCAATCCTTCAGGCCCTTTCCTGTCAATGAGAGCCCTGGT
>NW_015280052.1:0-343 GCF_001447785.1 Gekko japonicus | reverse complement strand
AAGTATTTTTCTGTTCGCTTCTGCAGATTGTACAGAAAGCAGATTTTTGGAGAAAAAACCAATGCATGGAGTAGCACAGGCCTTGGGGAACTAATCTCATAAACTATACCAGTAAGGCAATGCTCTGGATTTTTCCAAGCATGCACATGTTGTTCTGGTTACTGGTGCATCTGCTTTCTCAACACCTCTACAATCATACTTCAATAAGTAATTAATGAAGAGCTTGAATGTTGTCTCTAAGCCTGCAAAGCATTGCTCCCAATGTCCTAGGGAGAAGGCTCTCAAAAAAAAAAACCCTAAATTTAAAAATCTGTGAGTGGCTGGTAGGATGATCTCAGGGTTT
>NW_015280051.1:0-343 GCF_001447785.1 Gekko japonicus | reverse complement strand
CAAAACCTCTCGTGTGACCAGGGCCATAGCATACTTTTATGGCATATTTTTATCCTGCTCTTCCTTTTTGGTCCTTCTAAGTTCTCGTTTGACAGTTTAACCACTCCATCCTCTGTCTTTCTTGCCTTATGCCCAGGTTGCAAAAGGGTCACCACAATCAACAAAGACCTCACAAACAATGTGGTCAGTCAGGCCAGACTTAAATGTTAAGCTTTTGAGGCAAGCAAGCTAACCTGATGAAACCCAGGTAAAGCAGCTGCGTAGGTGCAAAAGTGCTGTCAAGTTGCCACCAGCTCATGGCGACCCCAGCAAGATGCTTTCGAGGCAAGTGAGAAGCAGAGGT
>NW_015280050.1:0-343 GCF_001447785.1 Gekko japonicus | reverse complement strand
TCTTCTTCTTCTTATCACCATTAGAAGTAAAGCATAAAATGGCCTCCTCAGACAAGCGGGCTGTCCAGAGCCCTAACCAAATCTGTTGCCCATCAACAGATAAGAAAACATATTTCTCTTTGACTTGTGAGCCAAAAAGCAGAAGTAAGAATGCATTCCATTTACAAGCTTGTGTGAATTCATTTTATTACTCAGTTACACAAAAATGCACATAACCACACATGAACAAAACCAAACCAGGAAATAAAGCCCAAAAGGCAAACGTAAAACAAAGTAACAAATTAAGAAGAAAATGGAAAGAAAAAAAATGTTTAAAATTAGGGATGGGCACAAACCGACTCAT
>NW_015280049.1:0-343 GCF_001447785.1 Gekko japonicus | reverse complement strand
GCAGCATTGCATAGGTAGGGGCCCACTTCAAATGACATGTTGGGTGCGCACGATGTCATGTGGATAAATTTCTCTTTACAACATTGTGTTTGGAACAGGTCTGGAACTGGCAGGCACCATCCAGGGGAAGTTATGAGAATTGTCATGGCGTGAATTGGGAAACCCTAGGTTCAGATGTCATCGTGACCATGCTGCTGGCTCTCAGCCATGCTGTCTTGGGGTGATAATCCTGACACCCTGCCTTAAATCCACACACGGCCTCCTGCAGGTGCCGGCATACAAATGGGCAGAATCAACACCTGACCCTACACCTGGCCTTCTCCGCTGTGGCCCCCGCCTTGTG
>NW_015280048.1:0-343 GCF_001447785.1 Gekko japonicus | reverse complement strand
TGCTGCCCCCCCCCAATATTTTTAAACATCTACACAGCCAATCAGATCTCCAACGGCTGATCAGATGCCCCGGTGGGTGGAAGCCCCATATGGCCCCTCCCCCTCTCTGAAATACTTGGAGGGCTCCCAGGAAGGTGTCAGCAGGCATCATGGCCCTCACGGGCACCACGTTGGGGATGCGCATTCGATCTGATGCGGTCTCCCAGGATCTGAAAGCGGATGATTGCAAACGCACACCCTTCACTCCTTCGGCCTCCTCCCATTAACGTTTCAGTTACCCAGAATGGTGTGGAGTGCTGGAGCCTCATGTTCTGACCCAGGGCTCTTTCTGTAGAAAAAGCCC
>NW_015280047.1:0-343 GCF_001447785.1 Gekko japonicus | reverse complement strand
ACTTTCCTGAAATATGGGGCAGGTGCCATATTGAGGAACCATGCTCAGAAGAGCCAACCACAGGTTGCTCCTGAGTCAATGAGTGTGTATTGCTGTCTTAATTACTTTGGCTATACCTCTGTAACTTATTATTTCCTCTTCTCCTAGGTCTAACAATTGAGAGTGTGTTACACCCATACTGAGTGAACTGTTTGCCTCTCAACAGAGGGGAGAAAAACCCTCCAAGCACTGAGAAGGAACATAAACAGGTAAAAATCCAGGTGGGTGGGGGATATTTCCTGATATGGCGATATATCTCTACAGCACATGCCCAAAAGGTGAGAGGAGCATGCCTTGATAGGGC
>NW_015280046.1:0-343 GCF_001447785.1 Gekko japonicus | reverse complement strand
TATATAAAGTGGCATAAGGCACCTGTCTTGCTCTACAGAAATAGGTGATTTCCCAAGTATTAAAAATATACAGAATTATAATGACTGAAAAAATGCCTTAAAAATCTGAATCAGACTAGCTGAAACATCTATTTGTATGTACGAACAGTTTTCATGGGCTTGTTAGATGATTAATATTATCTAAATTATCAATAGAATTCTTTCATCTGCCATAAATACGTCCCATTTTCAGGTAGACTGAGAAATGAAGAGATAACATGTTGAAAAAGCATCGTTTAGTAGCTACTGTGAGCACTAAACTTTACTGGAATAATATCGAGGGCACATTTCTGTGACCTGTGCT
>NW_015280045.1:0-343 GCF_001447785.1 Gekko japonicus | reverse complement strand
CTCCCCATTTACAACTGTTCATTACTGATTATGAGAAGAAACAATCCAGATTAGATTATTTTTATGTCCCTATAAAGCTACATAACAAGTTTGAATGCCGGGATGAGGAAGAGAAAGGAGATACTTGCCCACTAGCCCAGACTGAGTAAAATGATACTCTTCAGAAAAGCCTTTTGTCTCCATTACAATACTCGAAAAATCTTGAAAAAATAGTAGAGCTAGCAAATCAAACAATGCTTATAGCAGAAATACTACAAAAATCTTTAGCTAAGTTAAACTGATTGTGAGCACTCTGCAAGATAGCAGAAGGGGAGATCAAAATAAAAAACCAAATAAAAAAGGG
>NW_015280044.1:0-343 GCF_001447785.1 Gekko japonicus | reverse complement strand
TTCCAAAAGGACCACAATCTTTCAGAACAGATTTCAAGAAAGTAATTACTGAGTTTCTCTTAAGCCGTAGTCTCCCACAAATGGCATGCAATCGTTGACACCTCAGAGGACTGAAATAATTCAGAACCCAATAAATAGCCAATCGGAATCTTGCCGAACCACTTACCTCTCCAAGCACACTGAAATCTGATTGGCCAGGTTGTTGCTGTGCGGCTGTTCCAGCTGGTGGATGAGGCAGTTGAATTGTCCCAGCAACTGAGAGACAAAAATATAAAAATGACTCCCGTGACGCCTCCCAAGAACACAGGGTCCCGGCATCGGCAGAGCTTGAATACGGAGCTGC
>NW_015280043.1:0-343 GCF_001447785.1 Gekko japonicus | reverse complement strand
CTGAAACACTTGGGGGAAGGGGAGGAGCAAGCAGCTGTGCAGATTTCCCAAAGGACATTTTAGTTAACCCTTGAGACACCTTGGAGTGATGCACCACAGACATCTGTCTGGGTCCACAGGGCCTAGAAACTTGCTTTTCACCTTAAAGCATAACCACAGAGATTCTCTGAGTGCACCACAAACGGGTTTCTGTAGTTCGCCTGCCCTTCCACCCACCTGTGGTGTAAACACAGTATCCCTGATCTTCAACCTGGCTTAAAAGCCCCAACCCCTGCTTGTACCTTCTCCCTCCGCTGCCTTGGGTTCAAATGTTCTATCAGCAGGAGTCATTTCGTAGAAAAAG
>NW_015280042.1:0-343 GCF_001447785.1 Gekko japonicus | reverse complement strand
CAGGGTCTCAGGCGAAGGTCTTCCACATCGCCTCCCACCTGGTCCCTTCAACTGGAGGTCCTGGGGACTGAACCTGGGACCTTCTGCAGGCCATGCAGATGCTCAGCCTTGAGCCATGGTCAGGTCAGAGTTGATGAGGAGGGCCCTCTGCACAGCCAGTTCCAGTCATCATAGACAACAGTGACCCTGAAAGGACAGTAGTCTTCCTCAGTAGAAGGCAGCTTCATGTGTTCATGGTGCCCTCTGAGAGTGGCATGGTCCACCCATCACCCATTCCTGTGCTTTCTCTGTGGCCACCACACAACCATGCTACGCCCAGAAGATCCTTACTGCCTTTCGGAAA
>NW_015280041.1:0-343 GCF_001447785.1 Gekko japonicus | reverse complement strand
TTTTTTTTAACTTGTGGTTATGTTAAAGATTTGGGGAGGGGGGAACTGCAGTTAGTCATGAAAATCTTGGATGTGGGAAGTAGAGAAATTCTTACATTGTTAATAAACTGGAAGGACACTTTGGGCCACTTTACTCATGAGATGAGTATCGTGTCTGTAAAAAGCAGGTGCAGGGTAGCCCACCCTGCATCCGAGCCAGTGGTGCCAGGAAAGCAGTGATGCTACCCGGTGGTTTCTCCAGTTGGAAATGCCCCTCTCCTTATTGGTGGAGAGGACTGTCAAACCGCAACTGATTTATGGCAACCTTGTAGGGCGATCAAGGCAAGAGACATTCAGAGGTGGT
>NW_015280040.1:0-343 GCF_001447785.1 Gekko japonicus | reverse complement strand
GCGAAAAGGGGCGTCGCTCGCTCTTAAAGAGAAGGAAAGTCCCGCTATTCCGGCGTTGCGCCAGGCGGGGTGCCAGCTTTGTCGGGAAGAGCAGCCCGTCTGTCCCAGACAGTGTGTTGTGTCTCTTTTCGAAAGGAGGCTCGATGTGGGGTGGGGGTGTTACTCCGCCTGTGGGTTCGAGGGGCTGGGTCATGAGGAGGTGGCCCCCACAACAGCACGCGAGGCTGGTGCTTGCATCCTGCGCCAGTGCTATTGGGACTGAGAGGGTGTTTCTGAGCACGTGCAGAGTTTCCGAGGCAGCCCTTACCAGGAGCCAAGATGAAGACTGGGGGGGGGGGGGGCC
>NW_015280039.1:0-343 GCF_001447785.1 Gekko japonicus | reverse complement strand
CATGAAAAATGTTTGGTGGGGTGTTGCCCTGTTTCTCCCCCACTGTGGCTATGGGTCTGTCTATTGCCATGACCTACTAGTTCCTTTGAATTTCCAGCTTTCTTAACCCCCCAAAAAAGTGTCTAGTCCTTTACTATGTGGAGATGCAGGATGAAAGGTGTACCCCTTATATCTCCACAATGAAAATGGATAGAAACATATTTTCCTGGAAAAATGAAAGCCAGGATTTCAGAGGAATGAGTAGATCATAGTATCTGATTGTTATGATATTATCACTGTATAGTAATTTGGCAATTGCTGATTTTAAAAAAATCCCTTTGGTGTCCAGGGTGGGGAGAGTCAG
>NW_015280038.1:0-343 GCF_001447785.1 Gekko japonicus | reverse complement strand
CGGCTTCGGTGCCTCCAGTATCAAAATGTTATGATGCCATTTACAAGGTACAGCAGTCATCTGCAAAGCTTTTATTTGATCATCCATCTCCAAACTCGCTGATTATCCATTCTTCCTCCAGATCCAAGCATCCCAGACAGTCACTCCCTCTGGACCATGAGGGTCATAAGATAGATAACATAGCTAAGAAAACCTATGCCGTGGCTGCCATGAACATAAGGATCGACACTTACCTTTCTTATCAATTGGCATATGCCTTTACCGTTGCAAATGCTGTTTGCCCAGTCCTCGGCATTGTTCCAGAAGGGGGCAGAACTACACTTTCTGCAGCTTTATAAGAAAT
>NW_015280037.1:0-343 GCF_001447785.1 Gekko japonicus | reverse complement strand
ATATCCCATACCTCTTTCAGTTACCTGCAACTAGAACCAATATGCACCAAGGCACTCCAAACATCCTATTTCCACATAAATACAGTTGCAACAAAAAGGTAGCCAAACCATAAAGTATTAAAGCTTACAATGCAGATCCTCTAAACCCCTAATCTCAAAGTGTGCATAAATAAGCTAGATGCTATAATATATAGCCACTTCTCCTATATGATGAATGAAGTCTACTAATATTTGTAAGATCAGAGTACTAAATTCAGTGACTACTGTTCTGCTCTTCCACAACATGCAAAGATACAAAATCCAAGAACAGTTAAACCCATCTGAATGCAGATTTCCAGAGAAC
>NW_015280036.1:0-343 GCF_001447785.1 Gekko japonicus | reverse complement strand
GAGATACAAGCAGGGTCGGTCTGGCCCCTTAACTCCTGGGAAAGTTTCCCGGGGAGGGCCCTGGCTGCAAGCGCAGCCACTTCCATTGCTGGGGGGGGGGCACTTGGCTGAGACCCGCCCTTAGTCATGGTCAGGCCTCAGGGGTTGCTCAGCCTGGTCTGTTCCCGCCGGGCTGTTTCCACGCCCCAAATGCCAGGAAGGGGTGCTTCCAGAAGCCCTGTTCCCGCCATCTCCCCTTCTGTCCCTCGCTCCTCTGATCCATCAGCACTAAAAAAAAGAAATCCAAACAAGGGACCGGATAGTACCCTAGAATCCATCACAACGCTGCCAAAAGGTTTGTAGG
>NW_015280035.1:0-343 GCF_001447785.1 Gekko japonicus | reverse complement strand
AAATAAACAGTTAAAGTAATGGATCCAGTCTTCGGTGTGGAGCTTCGTCTTAACACACAATAGCCATCTGAATTCTAAACACGTTCCTTCTTTTATTGAGCTGGCCTTGTTAATGGATGGTCCAAAATATGCCGGTAAGGAACGAGGTCTGATAGGACTTTTTTTGTATTTGTATTTTGTATCTGTCTTCGTATCCTTGAAAATGGATGTGTTGGGCTGAAAAGGTGTTCAGGCATATAATTATAACTTATACATTGATATATGATATTATATATCTTCCCTTCCTTTCCCCACCTTTATTTATATATATATCATTATATATATATCATTATATATATATCAT
>NW_015280034.1:0-345 GCF_001447785.1 Gekko japonicus | reverse complement strand
CAGGGCGTTTTCAGTGGTGGCTCCTACCTAGTGGAACAATCTCCCAGAGGAGATCCGGGCAATGCGGGACTTTGTGCAATTCTGCAGGGCCTGCAAGACGGAGCTCTTCCACCAGGCATTTGAGTAGGAACCACCGCCATTACTATTCCACCACCGTGGTATTGCTCCATCGCCTGCCCCTATTATGGGGGGCAAGCATCGCCTAGCAGAAGCACGTAGAACAGCGCTGCTGAAAACGGTGCTATTGAGACAGCTGGCCACTGAATTGGGATCATTGTTCCCATCTTGGATGATTTACACATAGGAAGACATCAGAGCAGGTCTTTCAACACCCCTCCCGAACTC
>NW_015280033.1:0-343 GCF_001447785.1 Gekko japonicus | reverse complement strand
GGGTACCCCACTGAGGGCCGTAACATATGCGATTGCAGAAAGGCATTAAGAACCGTATTTTGCAGGGTCTATTAATACAACCTAGTGCAGAAAAGCCAGAGCTCTTCCGTACCTTTTGTGGATCCATGGCTTTTCCATTCATGACCTCCAGTATCATGCTGAGCATAACTTTTGGACAGACTCCAAAAGTCCAAAAATTCTCCGCCCCTATGTTAAAAAAGGCTCCACCTGGGAGATTTTTTTTAAAAAATCCCATTCTTCTGATGAACTCAGGGGCAGGCAACCCTGTACACACTCTTTTTATCCTTGCAATGATCTTGTGAGGCAGGTGGGGCTGAGAGAC
>NW_015280032.1:0-343 GCF_001447785.1 Gekko japonicus | reverse complement strand
AAAAATCCCTATTAAAAATGTAGAAGACAATGACTCTTGGTTTGGACATTTTCTTTGATTAGAAGTGGCCACATGCAGAGATCAGCACGCAGATCTGACTTGTTTTCAACATCGGCAAATCATAAGAACACGGACAAGATTGGGTTTGATCAAAGATGCAGGGGGAAAAGGAGCATCAAGAACAATATCGAATGAACGCTGATTGATGATCACAGGCAAAGACTTACGGTGAAATAAAGAAATTAAAGCAGAGGAAAGGTTGCCTTTTTTTAAGAACTGAAATGGAATGGAGATATTTAAAAAAAGCCACTTAAAAGATACCATAATGGAACAAGAAACCAAA
>NW_015280031.1:0-343 GCF_001447785.1 Gekko japonicus | reverse complement strand
GAGGGGGAAAGGCCTCCTCCCAGGGCTCCTGCTTTAATGCCTGAACACCTTCATTCAACCCCCTTCCTCTGATTTTCCCAGGGCTCAGAAGTCACCTATGCAGACGTCAGAATCTGCTCTGCTGGAACCCCTTTGAAACCAATGATGAGGAATAAACTCAAGCCAGTGGAAGAGGAAATGGTGCTGTACAGCAGGGTCCGCTTTCAACCCACCAGCAGAGCAGCAAAATAAAGAGATAGTGGCACAAAATTCATTTTTGGGTAGGGTCAGGCGGAATAAAGTATGCAATATCCGAAGGCTGAAATACACAAGCGTATTTCAGATGAGGGTGAACTAAGTCTAT
>NW_015280030.1:0-343 GCF_001447785.1 Gekko japonicus | reverse complement strand
GTTCTATAGGTAGGTGACTTCCAGCTTTATTTGTAAGGCTGGAGAAGCTTCAAGGGCACATTGTACAGGCTGTACCTGCATCTATGCAATTTCACCTCTCTTCATTCACAACTGTTTCCTGCAAATATGGAAGAAACTGCCGATGTCATGGACCAGAGTATGGATTCTTCCCTGTTGGGTGAAGAGGCTGAAGACACGGAGGAGGCGGCAGCAGCTGTGCACCCAACGCCAGCACAGAGGCTGCACACCTCCAGGAGCACCTCCTTTGGATGTGCAGCCAAGTCTCTGAGTCAGCCCATTCACCCTGGCATACAGCCCTGCCTTCCAATTCGGAGGTGGGCCC
>NW_015280029.1:0-343 GCF_001447785.1 Gekko japonicus | reverse complement strand
TAAATCCAATCTCTTCTTCTGCTTCTGAGACTGTGGAACACACATGTATCTTTCAGCCACCCTCGGCATGATCTTCATCTCTCTTCTCCCAGTCTAAAGCATGCCACCCTCAAGGCATTTCTTTGAGGGGTCTGGGCTGCCCACGCCATCAGCGCACAAAACACCACATGGAAATCCCAAAGGGCTTCCTTGAATTCTTCACCCGTTCACAGGTTTCCCTTTCAGCTGAGAGAGGAACGACTGGCGTTTCCCCCTCGCTTCCTGTCTCATGAGCGGGACTTTCTGTTGACCTCTTGTGAGCAATTCTTGTAAAGTGCCATACGAGTACAATTAAAGTGATGCT
>NW_015280028.1:0-343 GCF_001447785.1 Gekko japonicus | reverse complement strand
TTTTCTTGGCTGCCTTTGTGGGCCAGGGAAGCCTATTGCTGTCTGCTACCTCATGACTAAAAACGTCTTGGTCACAATGATCATAATGTGCCTGAAGGAAACATCGGGCTGCTTCCCCCTGAGGACCTCTGTTTAAGTTCGCTATTTCCTCTCTCATAGTCTCTCTAAAAAATTGCACCACCTCAGGTGTTAAAAGGGGGTTACTGCCCCGTTCCGCATTACTCACGGGACCAGCGGGAGAGGAGCCGTCGTCGCTATTTCCTGATCCCTTCGGGGCTAAACTTTTCTCCTGCGCCGTTTGCTGGCTTATGGAAGCAGCGAGAGCCGCCCCGCAGCCATTTTC
>NW_015280027.1:0-343 GCF_001447785.1 Gekko japonicus | reverse complement strand
CACTATTGCCAGTTTATCCATGACAGAAGCGCCATCGGCTGTTCGAACTGGGACAGTTCATATGATTTTATGGCACTTTCTCGCACACACCCACTGAATGATGCATTTTCAGAGGTGTTTGGAAGGCAGGGCCCAGCCGACTTCTCCAGGATCATCTGGAGGTCCTGTGTAACCTTTTAAAAATCTCCGTCTTTTACCTTTTCATTTGCGCTAAGAGGAAACAAGAGAAAGATTTGGGAAACGTGTTTTCTTCGGATCAAAATGTTCTTCTCTTGCGTGTCCAGTGGCATCTCAGAGACCCAGAAGATTTTCAGGGCAGAAGCTTTGCCTCCTGAAAGCTCAG
>NW_015280026.1:0-343 GCF_001447785.1 Gekko japonicus | reverse complement strand
CACATCCTCTTTTTAGGAAGTACATACAGCCTTTCTAAGAGCACTGACCTTCTTGTAAATGGCCCCTATCCTCTAGAATAGAGCAGATGGTGATTTCCTTGCCTAGACACAGACAGCTTTGTAAGATTGGCTTACTTCTAGCATGCTTTGGGGATCTAATCTGTTGGCTGTGGATTTATATTGCACTGGATTTAAACCTTGTGATAGTGAAGGGTTGGTGCTTTGAGGGCTCCTTTGGAGACTGGATGGCACTGCATTATTTTAGCACACTGTTTGGGGGCTGTGTTGATTGGATATAGTCTGGTAATTCATGAGTATTAGGTGTGATATGCAGAGGGGTAGT
>NW_015280025.1:0-343 GCF_001447785.1 Gekko japonicus | reverse complement strand
GGCAGCATTCACAACAGTCGCAGACAAACCAATTTGCATCACATCATCTGAATGTGGCCAAAAGCATACTGACTCACTAAGGTCTGCAGTGCCAACCTAGACAAGTCTCGCCCTGCTAAGGGCACTGGCTTCCCGGTTCTGAAAATGGTTCAATGCCTGGAGTGAGGTGGGGGGGGGGGCACACTGGTGAAACCCAAGGGTGCCTGAAGGGCCCAAGAATTCAGGACTTTGACTCTTATAAAATCTAGAAGGTAGAGGCAGGACTGTAGGCAAGCCCTCCCCTGCCAACCTCCCCTAACGTTAGGAAAGAGCAGGAGTCCATTAGCACCTTAGAGACCAACAA
>NW_015280024.1:0-343 GCF_001447785.1 Gekko japonicus | reverse complement strand
AAGTTCTATAGGATCCCATGCCTTGGAAAAGATATTAATAAGCTTAACTCTTGAATTCAGGTAAAAATTTCTTACTATAAATAACATCTGGTATATGTTGTTTGGGCAGTTTTAGGAACAGCTGCTGTGAGGATCAAATTAAGTAAATTAGACACTCCTAGCTTGAGGATTTTACAGCTCCAGCACTTATCAGTGTGCTCTGTAACCCTCCCCAAGAGGGAAATACAGATTAGCCAGCCTTATTGGGATCCTGAACCAGAAGTACAAACTCCAGCTGTCATAAACTACAACCAGTACAGAGCACAGAAGAATTATTATGCCAGGGTGCTTACACAGCGTTGCC
>NW_015280023.1:0-343 GCF_001447785.1 Gekko japonicus | reverse complement strand
CCAACATTGGCTTCTCTTATGTAAAACTGCGGGAGGGGGGAGTCAGGGCAGGTGTGGGGAGTTCTTTTGTCCCCCCCCACCTTCGAGGCAGGAAACCCAGGTGTCCTGGGACCCCACTCGGCCTCTCCTCATGCCCGGTGCAAATCTTGCCCTCTCGTCGCTACAGTGCTGTCCCACCCGGATGGGGTCTCATCACCCTTCCTCACTCCCCGCTGGACACCTGAGCGAGGGGATCCATCCTGCCCGGGCCACTTTGCCCGCCTGCTGAGAACTGGACCGGAGCAGTGGCTCTCCCCGCTAGGAAACGCCGGAGGCGAGCCTCAGAGGTACAACCGACATCCCA
>NW_015280022.1:0-343 GCF_001447785.1 Gekko japonicus | reverse complement strand
TTGGTGGTCTCCCATCCAAATAATAACAAAGGCTGACTCTGCTTAGTTTTCAAGATGTGATAAGATGGAGCTAGACTGGGCTATTCAAGTCAGGGCAAACCCCATACACACTGCTCATGTGGGGTTAATTTGCTTCTGCAGATTTGTGTAACACTGACTTTTCTGGTAAAACTAGACCATTCCAATAAGCCAAATCAATCAGCTTCTGTAAAACTTTTCGGACTGTTCGAAGTTTTAAAGACCATGGCTGTTATCATATGGACATTTGGTTTAATAAGAAGAACTCCCACTGAATTCAATAGGACTATTTTCAAGTAAAATATGAATGGGAGAGGGGCTACGA
>NW_015280021.1:0-343 GCF_001447785.1 Gekko japonicus | reverse complement strand
ATAGAGTTTATATATTTTGGGCATTTTTTATGGTGTTTTCCCTAGCGGTTTTTGCTTTTTAAAAAAATCTTTGTGACGTTAGGTTTCCCAGCTTTTTGGATTTATAATCCAGCTACTGTGTCTGACAGCCAGAGATTAATCTGTCTAGATCCTCTTGAAGCCAGTGGCCACCGACTCATCTAGTGGCAGTGAGTTCCACAAGTGGGCCACCCATTGTGGGAAGCAGCACATCCTCTTATCCCTCTCGAATCTCTCATCAGCCAGCTGCAAGGGAGGCCCCGAGTTCTACTTATTAAAGGAGGGAGGACAGCTTCTCTCTCTATCCACTAGCTCTGCACCAGGC
>NW_015280020.1:0-343 GCF_001447785.1 Gekko japonicus | reverse complement strand
TGTTGAACATCTAGCTTGCCCTGACACAATTTGTTTTTTAAATGCACATCTACCTACCTGTCTGTCTGTCTGCCTGTCGGTCAGGGCTGCATACATAAGTCTCCCTTCCCCATTTTATCTTCTCAACAATCCTAATCCTAATAAGGAACAACTAGGCCAAAGTATAATTTAGCAAGCTTCATGGCAGACTGGGAATTGGATGTCAGGTCTGCCAGGTCTTCATCTGACATTCTAACTGCCATATCACATTAAGCAAACACTGGGACCAAAGTTATGGAGTAGGGTTGCCAACATCTAGGTGGGACCCGGAGTTCCCCACAATTACAACTGATCTTCAGACTAC
>NW_015280019.1:0-343 GCF_001447785.1 Gekko japonicus | reverse complement strand
CTACACCAAACTGGCTCTCAAACTAGAACCCTTTGAGCACTACAGAGATGCTAGATGGTGTTAATAGTTGTGTGGAAGAGGAAATCTGGTTAGAGGCAGCAGCAGGGAAAAGCCATAGCCACTGAAATCCTCCCTTTTAATCTCCAGCAATGTTCAGAGACTCTTTTATTTCCTTTCACCCAGTGACCGGCAATTGGCCCGGCTTGGACTGCAAGCCGGAGGAAACTTTCCCAGAGGTAATAAAATGAGAACCGCCCGGGTGAACCAAGCTGCAAAGTCAATTGAAAATGGAGCCTCCGATGAACCAAACCTGGTGACTCGGAGTTGAGGTCACACCAGGGGG
>NW_015280018.1:0-343 GCF_001447785.1 Gekko japonicus | reverse complement strand
GATCCCCCCCGAATCGACCTCTGACTACACCCATGTTAAATCCTGCAGCTCTAGCCAGAGTACTGAAGTTGCCCCATGCAGGTCTGCTCTCCCATGCAGCTAATTGTCAGCTGTGTAACGTTTATGACCATTTATTGCTTTTTGCCATAGTGGGTGGCATTTAACGCTTATAGCTCAGGAGCTCAAAGTCTCAAGCCAGCCCTGAGTTCAATAGGACAGTGGGTTGGTTTGCTACTTCGACTTTTTGGTAATAACCTTATGCATCACCATTCAGAGCAAAGGAATTTGCTTTTACCATCTTCGGCAGATCAGGGAACTGGTTCCCCATCTCTCCCCCCAGGAC
>NW_015280017.1:0-343 GCF_001447785.1 Gekko japonicus | reverse complement strand
GTTAGAGATGGCGTGCAAACAAAAGTAATACTAGGGCCCTGATTTTAGAGATTCTCTCATTTGTGCTCACTCACAGATCGCCATCTTGGCAGGGCATTAAAGAATCTTGGCATGCCAATTGCATTCCTTCCTCCAAATGGATCGATCTCGAACAATTCTCTGTTCGGTGATTTGCAGAAGGTCCATGTGGCTCAAGCATTATTTTGATGTAGGCATCTGGAGACTGCCAAAATGGTTCCCCCAAAAAACTTTATGAGGCTCAGTTTGCTGCAGGAAAAGGAAAATATGGGGCAAGAGTAAAATACGCACGCACACACACACACGCAAAATGAAACCACTGCTG
>NW_015280016.1:0-343 GCF_001447785.1 Gekko japonicus | reverse complement strand
CCTTTACATTTAAGGCCATAAACAGGCCCGTTTGGGGGGTGGGGGCAACAAGGGGGAGGGGTGATGTCACCCTTCCACCCATCCCCTCCCCATGCAAGCCAGCCAGGATTGCCTCCTCAGGTGGCGGGTGCAAGAGGATGCCACGTGGCAGCAGCACACAGGAGCTGCCGCCGAGCGCCTTGTTCTTCCACCCCAGGCTCCGGGCTTGGCACCCACCCACCCTGCATGTAGCTGGAGAAGGACGTGGGCAGAGCAGCAGGCTTCGCCTCGCCTTCCCCACTAGGCTCTCCTTCTCCTCTCGCAGCCACAGCACAGAGAAGGCAGGCAGGGCAGTGGGCGAGCT
>NW_015280015.1:0-343 GCF_001447785.1 Gekko japonicus | reverse complement strand
CCATAGCTTAGAGGGAGCATTGGTGGAGAGGGAATGAAAGGACCAGGAAATGTCCTCTTCTCTCTGCCCCAACTTACTTCTCTTTGTGATACTTTTTGCTGGCTCATACAGGGTCAGTTTTGATCTACCAACTGTGAGAACCTTGGGATTGTTTCAGATTTACTTGTCTCTATTTCACACAATGACACATGGAGATTATGTTTTAGGCAAAAGAAATTCATCAAAATAATTTAGAGTTTCTCTGCATGGTTTCAGTGTTCACCTGATATTTCTCAGGATCTCCAACTTCAAGATATGGAAATTCTTCCATTTCATCATCTGTGCTATTTGTGTCTTCTTTATT
>NW_015280014.1:0-343 GCF_001447785.1 Gekko japonicus | reverse complement strand
TGGGTTTCAGGCTCAGTTGGGTCTTTTATCTTTAGAGAAGAGCAGCTGTTTCTCAATGTTCGTGGCTTCTCCAAGCATGACGTTTGTATACTGTATTTTACCTGAGGGGAAGATGACCCCCTTTAAAATGAGAAAAGTTAAACCCTGCCTTCTGTGTTTTCTAGCATCAACTGGAAGAAGGAGGGTCAAACAGGGAGCCCCATCAGGTGGCTTACAGCACTGCTTCTAGCCCTGCCAGACAGCTGGTCGGTGGGGGCCACTTTCCCCTTTCTGCCCCCACATCTTTTGGCTGCCGCCAAAAGGCACAGAGACAGAGAGAAGAGAGTTTTGTGTTACCTTAGTA
>NW_015280013.1:0-343 GCF_001447785.1 Gekko japonicus | reverse complement strand
TTGGAGCTTGGCTTCTCTCCAAGCCTTGACTAAGACCCACTCTCCTGGTTGAATGGTGTGCACCGCAAAATCCAAAGGGGGTCGTTGGGCAAGGAGACCTTGCCTCCTAAGGGACAAAAGAGATGAGGACAACCCACGTAGGTACTGTCTTAGGGTGTAATCTTTAGTTTCTACCTGAGGCGGTTCCCCTGCCATTCCCGTGTAAGGGATCCCATATAAAATTTCAAAAGGAGATACTCCAGTGTCTTTTCTGGGAGCTGTTCTTACCCGCAAAAGGGCCAGTGGGAGGCATTTGACCCATGACATCTTGGTTTCACATACCAATTTAGCCAGATGTTTCTTT
>NW_015280012.1:0-343 GCF_001447785.1 Gekko japonicus | reverse complement strand
CATGTGAGATTCAAAAAGAAACAAGACAATATTGTCCTCTGTCCCCTCTCTTGTTTATTTTAAGTTCTTGAAATTTTGAACAGAGGTATAGGATTGAGGGTATGAAGATTAAAAAACAGATCTATAAATTAAGAGCCTTTGTGGATGATTTGGTGTTAGTTTTGGAGGATCCTTTAAAAGGAGTTGATCTTCTGATGTTTAAATTAAAAGAATTTGGTGTGTTAGCAGGTTTTAAAATTAACAAACAGAAAACAATGATGTTAACAAAAATATGAAATTACAATAACAAATTGAACTGATGAATAAAACAGATGTTAAGGTTGAAAAGAAGGTAAAATATTTG
>NW_015280011.1:0-343 GCF_001447785.1 Gekko japonicus | reverse complement strand
TTTATTCTTTTAAACACACCATGGACTCTACCCCTTTAATACTCTGCTGATTTACTTTAAAATTAAGAATACCTAACAGTCCTTCTGTGTCCTGAGGGGTGTCGCACTGATGGGCGCAGCAGAGCAGGGCATTGAGGGAGCTCAAAGGAAGGTGGGAGCTGCAGTCTCCTCCATGTGGTGGAACGGAGGAGGCGGGAGAGAAGCACGGTGCTGCACAGCGGAGAGAGGGAGGGAGGGAGCCACAAAATAGAGGCTGAAAAGAGAAAGGGAGACCACCTGCCGTAAATCCGAAGCCCTCCCGTCAGGAGTTCAAAGAAGCAGACGGTCCTCTTATTGAAAGGCA
>NW_015280010.1:0-344 GCF_001447785.1 Gekko japonicus | reverse complement strand
CTGTCAAGAGCTCTCTCAGCCCCACCATGCAGAGGAAGGAGGTCCAGTCCACAGACTCCAGCCGGAAGCCCTGATGTGGCCTGGACAAATGATACAGGCAGGGCTCGGAGCTCTCCCAGAGTCACAAGTGACCTCCCAACTAGAGACGTCAGTCCGTCTCCGAGGAGAAAGGGCTGCTTGGGCGGGTGGCCTCTCTGACATTATACCCCCCCCCAGGTCTCTCTCCTCCCCAAACCCTGCTTTCGCCAGGTGCCTGCAAAGTGCTTCACAAACGTTGCCAGATTGGCCTCCCCATGGAATGGATGTGCCTTTGCAGGTGGGGGGGGATGTGCGGGGGGGGGGGC
>NW_015280009.1:0-343 GCF_001447785.1 Gekko japonicus | reverse complement strand
CACTGTGAGCTCTGCTCATGGAACTCCCCGCATCAAATGTAGATCTGTCCTTGAAAGGAAGAAAACAGGAGTGAAGATAGTGAAGGAGTTAACCACGACTGAGGAGGGCCAGATGATAAGAACCGAGAACAAGTGGAAAGGTTGAGAACAAGCCAGACTAGGGGCATGACGGAAGTGTGAGAGAATTGAGAAGTTCCGGAGCCATGCCTGGTCACAAAAAGAAATGATCTTAGGGCCTGACTGCACATTGCATTTTCCTTGGGGACATCCCTGTGTTTGCTTGAGATGTGTTGAATCCTGCACTTCCCAGCTATGTTTAGGCCCAAATCAGATTGGGATCATA
>NW_015280008.1:0-343 GCF_001447785.1 Gekko japonicus | reverse complement strand
GGCTTCTCTTATGTCCTTATGTTCTCTTAAATATAGCTACTGCAAGACAACAATACAGGGCGACAGATAAATCTCTTGGAGGGAAGGTGTTTCAGAGTTTTAGTATCACAACACAGGCCCTTTCTCGGGTTGCATTTGTCTAGTCTTGGATGGTGGCACCACAAGCAGGGCCTCTGAAGATAACCAGCGTGGATGGGTAGGTTCCCATGGGAGAAGGCAGCGCTTTCTGAGGCTGCAGGTCATGGAGCTATAGAGGTTAGTGGCTTGAGTCTCAGACTAGGGTATCGAGACCCAAGGTCAAGCCCCTACTCAGATATCTGGATCTTGCTACACATTATGAGGT
>NW_015280007.1:0-343 GCF_001447785.1 Gekko japonicus | reverse complement strand
TCTCTCCTCCCACAGATTGGGCACGACCTAATCTTTCTTTCTGCCTCTAAATTGGAAGCATTCATAAAATGCGGAACAACTACAGATGCTGTTCTATTCATCCCCTAGCCAGAACTGAGGGGGGCCTTCTTATATTACTTGTTCCAAGTCTACCGGTAACAGGAGTGCCACAATGACCTTTTACAATTCTGTGGATATTTTCATAGGACTGTTTTATTTCATTCAAGAAAGGCATTTGGTTCTATCAACACTTCACAAAAAAAAGTAGATTTAAAATCAAGGGAGCTTTCACTCTGAAACCCAGATACTTTTAGAGAAGTGCTATTTCAGCAGCACTGGTACC
>NW_015280006.1:0-343 GCF_001447785.1 Gekko japonicus | reverse complement strand
TCTAGGGATTTCCCCCCTTCCTTTTAAATTTGAGTGAGTATACACATATGGGGGAAATATTGTCATATTTAAATAGAAATTAATAGATGGACAGCTACAAAATTCTCCTTTGAAATTAACAGAAGTGGGATGGATGAGGGAGTAAGTGATCTGCCACAACCTTCTTTCCACAGAGACACTACAGCTGTGTGGAGATATTACTGATGAGTGTCCTGGTGTGAATTCCTTCCATATAGTATTGTTTCCATATCAAGTGAAACTACATTTCCCCCCATAAAGCTTATAACTAAATACTGAACTTTGTGATCAAAAAGCATGAATGAGTGGTTGTAGTTTGTCATAG
>NW_015280005.1:0-343 GCF_001447785.1 Gekko japonicus | reverse complement strand
AGGGTCTTAAATTTACATTAAGTATTAGTCTGAAAGAGAATTTCTACAAAATGATGTATCAATGGTATATGTCGCCAGAAAAAATAGCTAAAATGTATTAAAATAGTTCAAACAAATGTAGGAAATTTGAACAGGAAGAACGCACATTTTATCATTTGTTGTGGACAGTGCTAAACCTAAAAAAAAATAGATACAAATACACACAGCTTTTCAGAAGATTTTAAAGATTAATATACAGCTGAAACTAGAGGCTTTTCTGTTGGGATAAATTGACAGACAGAAAAAACACATGGACAATGACGGCAAGATTATTA
Organism: Gekko japonicus; assembly: GCF_001447785.1. Classification (NCBI taxonomy): domain Eukaryota; kingdom Metazoa; phylum Chordata; class Lepidosauria; order Squamata; family Gekkonidae; genus Gekko; species Gekko japonicus. The sequence continues at coordinate 29 of NW_015280005.1, read as the reverse complement.
TATGGTCAGAAATGGAAAACTTCAATATT
>NW_015280004.1:0-343 GCF_001447785.1 Gekko japonicus | reverse complement strand
TCAAAACTGGAGATCGATGGGCAGAGTTCTGCCATTTACCTTCCTAAGGCAGGGAATTCCGGCTTCTGAAGGAAAAGTGCCGCCATTGCTGAGGGAGGATGGGAAGAAATGAATACCTTCCCAACTCCCCCTTAGCTGTAAGTCACAGCCAGGAAAACATATAGCTGGTGGAGAAGAAATACGTTCTAGCTTCCTGAAACCTGCGTTTGGGCAGTTCTGGTTGCCAATAATATAGCTCTTATCATTGGACGGTGTGCTTTTTTCTCCTTCCTGCACTGATCACCTTTATTTGTTTTCCTCGTGACTTAAGAATAGCTTGATGTACAAACTAAACTGAGGCTAT
>NW_015280003.1:0-343 GCF_001447785.1 Gekko japonicus | reverse complement strand
ACTCCCCACCCCCAACACTAATGTCCGAAAACACAGCACGACTCCATGACTCTACCACCAGACCCATGGTTGCTCCTGAAGCCTCTCTGCTCTCCTGCTGCTGGGCCTCCATGCTCCCACCTCCTAACATCAATGTTGGGGTGCCCAGCAGGACTCCAGCTCACTGTTGCCAAGCCTGCAGCAGCTCCTGAAGCCCCTCTGCCCTCAAGGTTTGTGCTGCCAGGCCTCCATGCTCTCTCTGCTGCTGGGCCAGCTGCAGCTTCCAGAGCCCTTCTCACCCTCACAGTTGATGCCAGCGAACCCAACACGGCTCCCAGCTTTACCCACTGTGATTCTCCCCCCC
>NW_015280002.1:0-343 GCF_001447785.1 Gekko japonicus | reverse complement strand
ATAAATCTAATAAGCAATAAATAAATAAATATTGTATACTATGCTGGATATGGTTTTATGTTTTTATGGTTTTAGAATTTGTACATTACCGAGATTCCCACAATCGTAGGGATTCGGTGATTAATAAACGCAATGCAATGTAATAAATAAAATAAAATAATATTGTTCACATGTGGCTCTGATGTGAAAGATTACTTTTACCACTTGAACCTGGGAACGTGACTGAACTCCACTCGAAAATCAGTATGATTCAGCTGTATCATTTATGGCAATCCCAACCAGGTCTATGAAGGATCCGACTCAGCCTACTCAGCGGGGCTTACTTCCAGGAAAGTCGGATTGC
>NW_015280001.1:0-343 GCF_001447785.1 Gekko japonicus | reverse complement strand
CTTCCATACCACATGTGATTGTGCATTGGAAGCACTGGATTTCTCGCCAACTCACAAGTTCCACATGTTGAATGGTTGTTATAAATGAACTAGGTGTACATGCCAACAGCACAAATCCCTTACATTTGGGAGGGGGCTGTTTGTCCTGGACTGATAACATTGCTAAATTATACCACAGACTACATAAGTAGAAAATAGTTACAGCAAATGCCCTTAAAAATACAAGTGCTCTTTCACAGTTCAATTTGAATAGCTTCCAAAAACAATCCTTTGGATCTTGCTATACTTTTCAGAAATCCCTTGTGTCTCTCTGTGAGTAAAATGCATCCCTGACTCTGATACA
>NW_015280000.1:0-343 GCF_001447785.1 Gekko japonicus | reverse complement strand
CAGGCAATGGAAACCCACCTCTGAATGTCCCTGGCTTTGCATACCCTATGGAACTGCTCTAAGTTGGCTGCAGTTTGATGGCACGTCTCATCACCATCTTACCGCTTTGTTCAGGTAAGTAAAAAATTATGCAATGCACGCTGTGAGTGGACTGCAATTGTAAACTGTATTAGTATCGGTAATGAGCATATGTATAAATAAATTCGACAGAAAATAAGGATAATGTTGTCAGTGTTATAAATCAGTTGCGACCTTAAACACTTTTCCATTCATTCACAAAGACTTAACAAAGGCTGACATCAGATCTATAGTCTACAGAGGTCCTTTCCGCACTTGGATCTCA
>NW_015279999.1:0-343 GCF_001447785.1 Gekko japonicus | reverse complement strand
GCTTCAAAATCCCCTAAAAACTGGGCTCCAAGATCACTCCAACTCCTTATGCAGACCTAGGCAAACCATACCTGAATACACTATCAATTAGGCACTTGCACACTCAATGTTTGTTCCCCCTCCTCCAAATATAAAGCATCAATTTGTGTTGTGGGATTCGGCAGTAGGAAGCCAGGGTGGGGGTAAAGAAAACCTATGTAAGGAGAGACAGAAGCAGCATCCCCTGGAAACCAAAGCCTTTTATAGAACCACCCGATACCTTAAAGTATATTTGAAAACCCATGATAGATAGTACCTTTTAAATTACAATTTTTAAAACTGCAATAATATACTCTGCTCTGAA
>NW_015279998.1:0-343 GCF_001447785.1 Gekko japonicus | reverse complement strand
GTGCACAAACTGAAGACTTCCCCTCTGTGAGTCAGGCAAAGTTGTTGGCTAAAATGAGCACCTAATTGCCTGTTAATGATTCACTGGGTGTTTGAGATGTTTGTTTAGTTAGCCACCTTGCTTCCCTTTCAAATGGTAATGAATAGGAACCCTTGCTTGTTGCAGTCCTTCTAAGGAATCATTCAGCGTGCCATAATCGTGCTTAAAATAACGGTATATCAATGAAGTATAGAAAGGAGGGAGAAAAGCAGATGCTGCAGAAGAACACGGCGCTATGTGAAATACATAAAACTTTTTTGCGCATTTCATAAATGAACTGGATTGCCGTCTGAAAGAAATGTGA
>NW_015279997.1:0-343 GCF_001447785.1 Gekko japonicus | reverse complement strand
ATGAAAAGAGTGTGTGAGCCAATGGATTTCAGGCTTTTTAACATCATGAACAAATTGAGATTTGTTTGTGCTATCTGACTGCAGACAAAGGCAGCCATTTGCCAATGTTTCCAAGACAACTGACATATAAGTAAAATGCAGCCCTTCACCCACAGACTGCAGCTTGCCAAATACCTGAAAAATCTCCTGGTTTTGAAGTCCCACATAGGCAGCAAAAATAGTTTTATTGAGCCCATAATGGGCCAGCTTACCTGGCTGGTGGGCTGTGTTCAGTTTGATGAGCCACAAGCTCCACAGGCCTGTTCTAAATTTCTTTTATTTATTTGTTTATTTTTATTTTATT
>NW_015279996.1:0-343 GCF_001447785.1 Gekko japonicus | reverse complement strand
TTTTAACCCATTCTCTTATCTTGTGTCTACTAGCTTGCTTATGAGTCTTTGATGAGATATTGTGACAAAACACTTTTGGAAAGCCAAGTATATAATATCTACTTGATCACCCTTATCTATATACTTGTAGAACTTCTCAAAGAACTATAAAATGTTGGTGATGTAGGTCTTCCCTTTGCATGTTGATTTCCCTTGACAGGCTTGGTTTCTCTATGTGGTTAATAATTCTGCCTTTAATAAGCTGAGACAGGCTTGTAATTTCCTGCAAACTCCCTCCCCCCATGGCTTTAAAAATAATGTTAACACTTGTTGCTTTCCAGTCCTCCAGTGTGCAGGCCAATTT
>NW_015279995.1:0-343 GCF_001447785.1 Gekko japonicus | reverse complement strand
AAATGACTTCTAAACGGAAGCAATGGCACGGTGATGCATACCATTCCAGCCCCTGTAACAGCCCTTAATGATGCCATGTGTCTTTGGGGCTTAAGCATGGTGTCATACATGAATTCTGGTATTGGGGTAGGCACAAATGCTCCAGCTGGTCCCTTTTTTCCTGCACAGAGCAGGAACCTAACAGCACAGCCTCCTGTTGGATTGGGGTACACATTACTTGGGAGATCTGTGATTGAATCTCCTGTGCTGTCTTTAGCTAAGAAGCAGTCTGGGGGAGGGGGAGTGAACATAAATAAAGCTGCTTTACCCTGAGCCAGACTCTTGGTCTGTCAAAGTCAGTATT
>NW_015279994.1:0-343 GCF_001447785.1 Gekko japonicus | reverse complement strand
CCCGGATCATAACCAAGGCTTACGCCGTGATATTTATTTTGAAAACCAGTAGGAATAGTTTCTGAAAACACCGTTCACCTGCCGCGTGCAGTTGATCCGCGAGGTCATACAGCAGCTTAAAATTCTCTCCGCTCTTCAAGCCTCGTCCTTAAAAATAAAAACATGTCAAGACCGCTTGGAAATACGACGTTGGGCACGGCTGCCCTCGGCCTCTTCTCCCCCCCCCCCTTTCCAAACTTCTCCTGTGCCCCTGACAGGTATTTCAAACAGAACACTTGATACTGAATGACCCAGTCTGAAACGCTTCTGCGGATCTGAAATCACTCTTTTGTTTACACTGCTT
>NW_015279993.1:0-343 GCF_001447785.1 Gekko japonicus | reverse complement strand
GCTGCTTTGCAGGGTGGACTCTGTAGCATCATGCCCCACTTGACGTCCCCCCCCTCTAAACCTTGCCCGCCCCATGGCCTTCTACCCCCAAATCTCCAGATCTTTTCCAACCTGGAGCTGGCAGCCCTGGAAGGAGAAGGAAGGCTCCTCTTGCACATCTGAGCAGCCATTCTGACCTTCAAGTGCTTGGAAGTAACAGCTGAATTACCTGGACAGTACATTCTGTCCCCAGATGCCAGCTGAGCAGTTTTGGTTCTAGCAATGTCCGCCGCCCCGGACCCTGGCCACTGTGTAAGGGAGGCCTGCCCCACAGCTGCCCTATGCCTGGGGAGTGGTGGTGGTG
>NW_015279992.1:0-343 GCF_001447785.1 Gekko japonicus | reverse complement strand
ATGCTCCGTGTGACCGCAGCCACTGTGTAACCCATCTTGAACTTCAGTGAGCCAGGCGGACTACAAACAAACAAATACATTTCACTTTGCTGAACATCCCCATCCTTCCTATCTGTGGGATGGTCCAGTCCCTGCCCCTCCATTGGATGAGCTTACTTAAGGCTCAGTCCCCACAAGTTCCAAGATTAGACAGATGGCTGCAACAGCAACTGCTATATTAATTGGGGCTCATCACAGGGATAACACTCTGATTTAATGTATACCTCACTGGCTTCCAACTTGTCTGCAGGCTCAATTCAGAATTCTGATGTTGACACTTTAAAGCCCAAATGACTGGACTGGG
>NW_015279991.1:0-343 GCF_001447785.1 Gekko japonicus | reverse complement strand
TCTGATTTGGTATAAGGCAGGTTCGTGTGCATGTGGCAAGAGGCGTGCAGTACAGATATGCAGAGAGCCTGCATGGGTATTCTTCTAGCCACTCTGCAGGTCAAACAGCCAGGCCAGAGAAGAACGCAAAGCCTCTTCCTTCGCATACAGAACATTCACTCGTCCCTAACCCTGACTGGTTCGTGACTCCAGCTAAGTGATAGCTAAGTGGAACCTGCCACTTCAGCAGCAGTCTACCTCTGAATACCAGTTGCTGGTGGGCAGGAGGCCATTGTGCCTTGCTTGTGGTCTTTCAGAGGCTGTTGTCTGGAAGCTGGGGGTTGGACGAGAAGGACCTTCGGAT
>NW_015279990.1:0-343 GCF_001447785.1 Gekko japonicus | reverse complement strand
GATCACACAGTGCGCAGCAAACTGGCAGTAGTGCAGTTGTACGCATGGGTGGGATGGGGAACGGCACCAACAGTGACGGTCTACCTGCGCTTCACCGACCAGACGCCTTCCATTGGCCCGCATCATCCGGTAGGTACTGGTGTTTTGCTAGTCCCTTTTTGATGCACGTCTGTGGGCCTAAGGGACGGATCAGGGATGGGTGCACGCCGCTTCCCAGATGTTGTGGTGTGATTGTGCCCGCTTGATGCGCCCCCGATCCGTCCCTCGTGCGGATCAAATGCTCCTTTATGACCGGGACCATTGTCAACCATCAAGTCCACTTCTTTTGGTGTCCCTCAGATTG
>NW_015279989.1:0-343 GCF_001447785.1 Gekko japonicus | reverse complement strand
TTGGAGTAGTTGCCACCAGTCTTGTAAATAAAGTCCATGAAAGTAACTAGAGTAGAAAAACATTTTCTACTTTGCAGGTACCTAAGGCCCGCTTCTGTGGCTTGAAAGAAGTAGTGATTTGTTTTTGTAAAATTCTAGGCCTGGCTACTTTACTGTTACAGGTCTAGCTGCTGTTATATAGGTTGAATGAAAAGATGACCTGTACCCTGTGTCATATAGAGGGACAGAAAGCTGATAGATAAAATTTGAAAACCTTTGTGGTGTAGAGTGGGGGAGACTTAGATTCAAATCCACGTTCAATTGGTAAAGTTTATTAGGTGACCTTGGGCCAGTTGCACACCCT
>NW_015279988.1:0-343 GCF_001447785.1 Gekko japonicus | reverse complement strand
TCTAGGTGAAATCCCTCCCTAAATTCCCCTTTCCACGGCCACCACTCCTAAATCTCCAGGAATTTTCCTGGCTGCAGTTAGCAACCCTAGTCATAAGCCTAGCATCAATAGTGCATAGCACTACCTAGTTTACCACATGTACAACCAAACATGACTAGCTCCATCCACCATACTGTGCAGGGAGCGGGGCCAGTAGGCAGATCAGGGAGAGATTGATGGATCTCCCAAATCAAACCAAACTTCATCCCCCAAAACTGCATCCAAACCCTGCCTAAAACCTCAAAGACATATCTTGTGGATAGTAGCCAAGTCAGTAGCTATGGACACAAATACCTCCTCCTAG
>NW_015279987.1:0-343 GCF_001447785.1 Gekko japonicus | reverse complement strand
GCTTTGAATATTAATTTATGTCAATTTGTTTTGTTATGATGACCTTAATGAAAATAGTTGTTTAGTTATTTAATTACTCAAATGCTCCTTCCTCAAACAAATGAACCTTTCCGTCATCCCAAAGAATGGAAAAAATTCTCCTAAAGATAACTGAATTTGGTCCCTCTGCTAGAATTTACTTTGCTTCAGAACAACACGACCATTAAAATGAGGGAACAATTATGCAACCTTGGCTTCAGCAAGAGGACCAATTAAACAAACTGTGTGCTGGGTATTAAAGTAAATCCCGTCGCGGGTCTGGTTTCTTACAGATATTTCAGGACTCGTGTGCTCAACTTGCAAG
>NW_015279986.1:0-343 GCF_001447785.1 Gekko japonicus | reverse complement strand
GTGAGCTCTTCATGCATCTTTCCACCATCTTGCTCATAGTATCACCCTTTGGCTTCATTATTGTAACATATGGGCACGTTGGTTTAGCTGTCATGTGCATTTGCTCAACACAGGGATGGAAGAAAGCCTTCTCCACTTGCAGCTCTCACGTCACTGTGGTCAGGGTCTTTTATGAAACAGTCACTGTCATGTACTTGACGCCATAAGGGACATCATTTTCTGATCAGGAAAAAATGAGGTCCACAATGTATGGGGCTGTGATTCCCATGTACAATCCCCTGACTTAAAGCTTGAGAAACAGGGATTTGAAGGGGGCTTTCTGGAGAGTGTTTGGAAGGAAAAT
>NW_015279985.1:0-343 GCF_001447785.1 Gekko japonicus | reverse complement strand
TCTCCCATCAGTCAGACGTATCCTTCCGCCCCTTCCTTCCCTCCCCAAACCTGCATCACCACTCCCCAGTACACGGTCTCCATTCCAAATTCTTTTCACCATTCCTGTTGCGTTTTCTCCCCAGGCCTTTCTGGTGATTAAAAATCCCAAGGTTTGGGTGGATCGATAACAAAAAGGCCAGAAGTATAGACATATTTAAAAAAAAAAAAACACCACTACACATCTCGGCTTACCCGACCGCCGGTGGAAAAGCAGACGCCGTCGTGGGGTTTTCTTCTAGGTTTTCTCTTTTTCCCCCTCTCTCCATTTGTTTTTCTGCTTCAGTAGCAAAGGTGGGGGGGGG
>NW_015279984.1:0-343 GCF_001447785.1 Gekko japonicus | reverse complement strand
AGCCCTGCTGGGCAAAAGCCCCCTCCCCATCCCACCCACTTTCCGAAACCACTTGGTCGAAGCCAGAAACATTGGCAGGGGCCGTGGTGCCCGCGGGCACCGCGTTGGGCCCCCCCGATTTAGGGCTTGAAAAAGCACATCGCTGGTAGCAGATTGCGAGGACCGAGAAGCCATCTGCAGGCAGCTGTTATCACTGGGCAGTTTCTTTTAAAATTGCATTTCTGTTCCATTCCTGTGTCGTGTGTTTCCTTGGTTGCTTCTAGGTTTTGATTTCCACCCAGCGGCACTGTTGGAGAAGCGTGTTTGTTTCCTTCTGGGTTGCTGGGGAGGGGTAGATGGTTCT
>NW_015279983.1:0-343 GCF_001447785.1 Gekko japonicus | reverse complement strand
TGAAGGCGGCAGGAAAAGAGGAAGACCCATTGTGAGATGGATTGACTCCATCAAGGAAGTGCCGGTCCTCAGTTTGCAAAGACCTGAGCAAAGCTGTTAACAATAGGGCATTTGGGCAGTTATTAATTCACAGGGTTGCCGTGAGTCAGAAGTGACTCAACGGCATGCAACACATACACACATAAGGATTTGGTTCTAATTTCCAAACCACCTAAATGCAATGCTTCTGTATGAAATGATTCGCCAACACTTGGTAGACAGAACTATACTAGAGGGTTGCCTGTGAGGGGGGAAAATGCAGATTATAGCAGAATTTGTAGGAGATAATTATGCTTTGGGCAAC
>NW_015279982.1:0-343 GCF_001447785.1 Gekko japonicus | reverse complement strand
ACAATACCTTTTCACACACTAAATAAAAGCCATTGCACACAGGATATGGACTCCTTAGAACTGGCTTTAGCTGGATTCCTTTATCAGAGCCCCCAAGCTGACAAAACCTGGACACCCACTATTGCAATTGGATAAATAGTAGTGTGCTTGGGTAATTATGTTCTTACCCTTCAAAAACTGAAGGCATCCATTCTTCCCACAGAATGTTTCATTTAACTGAAATTTTATTTTAAAATTTACTCCCCATGTAAGCTCATTTAAACAATAGCTTTTGCCCTGTTCCCAAAGAAACAAAAATACTGCACTCTCCATTTTGAAAAGCATGGGAAGGCCAGTGGCTAAA
>NW_015279981.1:0-343 GCF_001447785.1 Gekko japonicus | reverse complement strand
CCCCCCCCAAATGGGTTGGGAAAAGGGGGGGACACAGGAAGAGGAGAGAGGAGGGAGGGGATGTAAACCCCCCCCCCCCGTATTACCAGAAGCAGCAGGCGAAAGCTGTTATTGTTACTCACACAATCTCTTCTCGCAGAGATTGTTGCCCAATATAATTTACAAAATTTCAGCTGGAAATGCATTAGTGGAGCAGCTTCAGGAGGGGAGCAACAGAGAGAGAGAAAACAAATAAATTAAAAACCCAGCTTCCAGGCTTCAAATCTAATTAAGTGCCTGCATCTGTCCCGGCAGTAGGCAGTCTATAACCTTTTAAAGTCAAAAGAGCACTTTTTGGGGTGTT
>NW_015279980.1:0-343 GCF_001447785.1 Gekko japonicus | reverse complement strand
AATAATAGAAGCTTAGTGTGTGGAAATGAGCTATAGAAGCTTTTCATGGGGCTAAATTATATAATCTGGCAAATAACATCTCATTGTGCATCTGTTAAAAGGACATGACATTTTTCTCCAGGCCTGTTGGCAACTGCAGATGTGAAAGTGAGAGGCTTGCCTGCCTTTCTTAGCTATTCTTGAGGTCTGGAGCCATGTGATCCTTTGCATTGGGTCACCTTTCCCACATCAACCTCTTTAATCTGCCCTGTACAGTAGCCTGGCTTGCAGAATTTAAGTTTTTCCTGTCGTTTTCCCTGTCGTTTTCCCTGCCGTTTTCCCTGCTGTATCTGAAGAAGTGAGC
>NW_015279979.1:0-343 GCF_001447785.1 Gekko japonicus | reverse complement strand
GACTCCATGGCTTAGAGGAAACATTGGTTGCCTGTGCTGAACATGGGTGCTCCCTTCACAAACATTTTATCAGTACGACAGATCCCATCACAGACATCTTACTGCAACCTTACAGATCAGAGACAAGGCACTGTTTTTCTTTTTAAAAATTGAAAAGGTAGCAGTTCTAGTATGCTACCATAAAAAAATGCCACCCCAAGAAACCATTTGGAATGTCAGCCCATCTTTGCTGTTGAGAGCTACAACTCAATAGGTAGGAAGTGACATTGCAGATGAGGCTATGTCTTGATTCATTCATATAAAAAGGACCACAAAAATAAGGTATTCCTTTATGAGACTGAAA
>NW_015279978.1:0-343 GCF_001447785.1 Gekko japonicus | reverse complement strand
TTACAGGCCCTGAGAAACTGAACCAGGTCACGAAAGACTAGGAAACTTCCGCAAGCTATCTCCATGCACCTCTTATGCTAGCAAAAAGTGAGGGGACTAGGGTTATGGGATGGATCCTACCCCTGTCCTACCTCTCCACTAAGTAAAGTCTGAAGTCTTTCTCCAGGCTGGGATTTTCTGCAACTTAAGTGGCTCATCCTCCAAAGAAGAACTACTTCAGTTAGAGGAAGTCTCTTGAGACTGGAGGAAGGGTGGATCCACACCACTGTCTGGATCCACGCCACAAGTAATCAGGGAAGCAGCAAGTCCCGTTAGAAACAAAACAGCTAGTTTCCAGAAAAAA
>NW_015279977.1:0-343 GCF_001447785.1 Gekko japonicus | reverse complement strand
GTAGCTGGGGCTGAGAGTTCAGAGAGAACCACGAGGGACCCAAGGTCACCCTTGATTGACGCAATCAGCAACTCCATGCAATCACAATGGAACTTAAAGCCATAGAAACCAAGACCACAATCTTTGGCATTTGTAGTGCTCAGGAACTCAGATGAAGTCAGTATGTAGAGAAAGGGGTTACCAGCCCTTTTAGAACAGGAGAAACTGCTGAGTAATGGGGGGGGAAATATCTCCAGTTATCCCCTTGCCCTGGCATGTTATCATGTGGTGTTCTTTCTGAGAAGCAGGGCGTGGGCTAGGAAGAGCACCAGAAAACAGTCAGCTAAGCAGCACCAAGAAAAAA
>NW_015279976.1:0-343 GCF_001447785.1 Gekko japonicus | reverse complement strand
TTCTGCATGCCAAGCAGAAGCTCTACTATTGAGCCACAGGCCCTGCTCCTACCTGGTGAAGCTCCTCCAGCGCCCGCTTCTCCTTCTGGAGTTTGGCAAGGCTATCTTCCCGGGCCGAAAGGTCGCCAGTCAAGGCCCGCACTCTGACATCCAGAGCCTGGAAAAGAGGAAAGGGGATCCATGTAGCCATTCCAGACAAGTGAACCTAAGTCGTCTTCTCACTGTCAAACACTGAAACCAGTTTTTGGCATTAGGTGTCATCCTGTGGGCCAATTTATTTATTTTATTTCATTTATTCTATTAAATTTATATTCCGCCCTGCCAGTAGGCAGGCTCAGGGTGG
>NW_015279975.1:0-343 GCF_001447785.1 Gekko japonicus | reverse complement strand
CCCTTCTAAGTCAATTGAAGTCATTGAAACTTCTGGCTAGGTCTCTGAAACCTGCATGGATCTGTTCGACTTTGATGACTCATTTGGATAATTTGTCATCTTACCGATCAGTGGCATCCAGTGGTTCTCCTCTGCCACTGTGTCCACAGTAACATCCGTAGGCGATATAATTTGTTATGGCTGTTTTCCCAGTGACTTGTTTGATCATCTTCTGAAGATCTAAGAGACTGCCATCTGTTACGACCGCTCCTGGAAAACAGCAGGAAAGTGAATCTCAAACATTGTGCAGGTGACAGGAATCATCAAGTCTATTACATCACAAACTGCTTGCTACCAAGACCTC
>NW_015279974.1:0-343 GCF_001447785.1 Gekko japonicus | reverse complement strand
TGTTCTACTGCAGACCAACACAGCTTTCCCTCTGAAACCGCTACACAAAACACCCACGTTAGGTTACAGTGAGGATCCAAATGGCCCAGGGTCCTTTTTTTCAAGAGTTGACAAAGCCAGAGGCTTCGAGGCGTCCAATGATGGCACATGGGCAACTGCAAAACATGTCATTTTCTGCCATCCACCTTCTGTCTGTTCAAGCAACATGTGATATTTTGAGTCAGGCTAGATGATACAGCCTAATGACCGTTAGTAAATATAAAGTGCAATCCTAAACAGAGGTACTCCCTTTTAAGGCTGCTGAAGTCAGCACTACAAAGTTTGAGTCCTTTAAGATCAACAA
>NW_015279973.1:0-343 GCF_001447785.1 Gekko japonicus | reverse complement strand
AAAAAAGAACTCTTTTCAGTGGTTTTTCTCAGTTTTGGTGTATATAAAATATGTCGTAAAGCCTCCTTAGGAACTCTGGTTAGAAGACAAGGTAGAAATGTTTTCTCAAGAGGAAAAGCAAACAAAGAAGCATTCTCCCACCAGAATCAACAAGAAGACTCTGCTGTGCAACAGGAAGGAATTCCGTTCAGAGAAGTTCTAGAGCAAAATACGAGAGCATAAGAATTGCCTGGATGAATTAGGCAAGCCAGGTGATGCCGAAAGCTCACAGGCAGGTCGAGAAGGGGATGGCCTATGCCTTGCCCTGGCTATCTGGTATGCAGAGGTATCGCATCGTAGCAAG
>NW_015279972.1:0-343 GCF_001447785.1 Gekko japonicus | reverse complement strand
TTATTATGCGCAGATACGAACTTTGGTTCAGGAAGGCCGCTACTTTCTGCACAAGCCTGATCTTCTCAAAGCCCCCCCCCCGCTTATTCTTTTTCGTTTTCATTCCCAGATGGTGCACCCCCTGACACACACACACCCCCCAGCTGCAACCCTCGTGCCTCCCTTCCTCAGCTTGCGATCCTGCATTTCAGAAAGCCCGATTCCTTGCAGGGCCCGGACCGCCTCGGCCGCAGGTAAAGGCGGCGGCGCAGTCCCCGCAGTAGTAGGGCCGAGAAGGCCAAACCGCAGGCGGCGGCTGGAGGCGCAGCCGGGGCAAAAGAGAGACGGGGAGAGAGGGAGGGCA
>NW_015279971.1:0-343 GCF_001447785.1 Gekko japonicus | reverse complement strand
AGTACCCAGGGTGGCACCACTCCAGGAGTGCCTGTCTCAGCTGTGTAAACACCTTGGGGAGAGAGCCGCTGCCTGCTCCTTGGGAAAAGGCACACACGAGCAAGTGAGCAGCTTGTCAGCCTTGCGGGGGGTCTTGCCTGAGAGTCTTTTCATCTCTGTTGGGTGCCGAGCGCATGGACACATTGGTAAAAGAAGGGAACTAAAGAAATGAGAGCCACTGAAAATGAAAACAGGGAAGTAATGGTTGGCGTGAGCGACTCAGTATGCCTGGATATTGGGGGCACTGCATCACTCTAAGTGCAAATAGGTGTCATCTCCTTGAATGAGATGCCGCTCTTTGTCT
>NW_015279970.1:0-343 GCF_001447785.1 Gekko japonicus | reverse complement strand
TTGTCAATTGTGGGGAAGTGTGGAGTTGTTTCTTGCCTGTCTCTGACTGCTCCCAAAAGAAACAGCAAAAAAGAACTTCGGTATAGAGAGAGAGATGGTAATGAGAAAAGACAAATCAAAGTAGCTTGAACATCCCTATACCAGTGGGCACTGGGCCAGTTTTTACTGCATTGACAAAAAGCCAAAATTTAGCTGACTGCTATGAACAATGAATTGCTCAACCAGAGCACTTCTTTGTTACAATTATAATCCAAGAGAGCTAGGGTAGTGTATGGGACCTGACCTAGAGAGCCACAGGTTCAACTCTCTGCTCACCATAAAACTCACTGGATGACCTTGGGCC
>NW_015279969.1:0-343 GCF_001447785.1 Gekko japonicus | reverse complement strand
AGTGTTGGAGGTGACACAGTGAAACTTCTTAACAGATTTAGGATAAGCAGAAGAAATTACATTATCACACAATTATCACACAATTCACAGTTTATGAAACTAACTGCTGTTTATGAAGCTGTGTTGATGGCTACCGTCTCAAATTGTTTTAATTAGTGATTAAATAATTTCATTGATAGATCTGTCAGTAGCTTAGTGGAATTCCCAAGTTCACTAAAGACCAGTTGCAGGGGAGCAAAAGTAGGGGAGCTCATTGACTGGACATCTATGGGTGTGGGACACAGTGATGGATTTCAGTTTGATCAAAAAGTGTTCTTCATATGACATTGATTGGACAGCAAGT
>NW_015279968.1:0-343 GCF_001447785.1 Gekko japonicus | reverse complement strand
CCTGACCCACATGGAGGATTGTGGTGGGTAGAAAAGTCCGAATCCAGTTCTCCCTCCTGGTTCTCAAGTCAAAGGGTGCATTTTTGTATTGGGAAGGGAGCGTTTTCCTCCTTCTGAGCCTGCCCTGTGACATTAATGCATTTCGTGTATTCCCCTTGGTACAATAACAGCTAGCTTTCAGGAAAAGCGACATAATCATTAGACAGACACGGGTGCTGCTGTGTAAACAGGAGCGGATAAATTGGTTTTGCCTGGAATAAATCAGGCAGAGACGCCGCTGGCTCTGAATAGCAAAAAGGCAGTTTGGCCTGATAATGGCTGGAACTTCCCCTGCTAATCTGAT
>NW_015279967.1:0-343 GCF_001447785.1 Gekko japonicus | reverse complement strand
TCTTCTCCAGCACCATAATTCAGAAGAATTTATTCTTTTCTTTTTTTTGAAATTTTTTATTCAGAAAACTTTCAAAAAGTTACAATAAGATATAACAGGATATAATAATTATAAACAAGAATTACATATCAATCTTAACAAGACTAATAGTTGTACTGTTGTAGATACAAATTTCACAAGTTAACATAAAAATAAAATAGTAATTTTAACTTATCATACTTAACTGGTAATGATTGTAGTAACATCGGGCCGATTAACTATATCTAAAGTAGAGAAATTCACATAGCCCATAACTTTTTGAACAAAAGGGGCCCATTTCTTAACAAAGAAAAGTTTCCGTCGT
>NW_015279966.1:0-343 GCF_001447785.1 Gekko japonicus | reverse complement strand
AAGGTGGACTATAAATAATGTAAATACATGAATAAAAAAATTAACTTTCTGATTCTACTTCTGTAATATGTAAGGTTGCTGACTTTCCTTTTTACAAAAGCTATTCTTGGTGATTCTTTTTTCTGTACAGAACTCTAGTGCCTTTATCAGAAGCTTGATGTGCAAAGATCAAGCAGCTTCAGCTCTTTCTGGCTTGTCAATAAGTGGTGGGAACAGAGTTTCATCTGCTAAATTTCTTTGGAATCCTTCAGGACATGGATAGATGCAAAGTTACCAACCCTGATCACAGAAATAAACAATAAACACTTTTTTGTTTATTCATGGATCACTGCCTTGTCATGGC
>NW_015279965.1:0-343 GCF_001447785.1 Gekko japonicus | reverse complement strand
GACCAGGTATGAGACTTTGTAAGCACCCATCCAAATTGCAATATTTCTGCATTTCTCTTTGCTCCATAAATGTGCGTTTTAAGCCAGAAATGGATAAACTTCCTCTCTTGTGCTTTTTTTTAAAAAAAGAAACATCCTTTTGGAGAACACATAGACAGCCAAGATGTGAAAGTCATAGCCGATCTACTGCTGAACAAAGTTGAAGATATTAAAAACAAGAGGAAAAAGGCCTCCAGAAACAAGGTAGGCAATTTATTGTGAGAGCTGTTAACCTGGATGCTCTAAACACCTTTATCCTGTGTTGCTTGTGCAGATAGATTTAAACATTCAAAAGAGCAAACTT
>NW_015279964.1:0-343 GCF_001447785.1 Gekko japonicus | reverse complement strand
CCCCTGCTCCAGACACATCCTATCTTTGCAGGCCACAAGGGACAGGGCCTTCTCTGAGTGGCACCCAGGCTGTAGAATGGCCTTCCTAGACATATCAGGCTGATACAGACTCTCATTTCATTCCAGTGTTACCAGAACTGTTTTATTTAAAAGAGCTTTTAGATTGAGGTGTCTTTAAAATAGAGCTGTTCTGCAGGTGTTTTAAAATTTCTAGTTGTTTGTTGGTTGCCTTATTTGGCATTTAGTTATTTTACTGTGTTTATATTTTGTTACGAATTAGGTTTTACATATTCGTGTTAGGGTGTCAGTAGAGGAGATGCAGAAGACCTGGATCAAGATCTCT
>NW_015279963.1:0-343 GCF_001447785.1 Gekko japonicus | reverse complement strand
GGATGTTCTATCAGAATGTGCCTTAGGCATGAAGTGCTGACATATAGCACAAGTGCCTACATTATGAGACTCCCAGACACACATGAGACAGAGCTCATGTTTGTCACTTTGAGTCATCTTGGTCCCATACATTTTTGAAGAGCATCTTGGTCGCCATAACTAGGCATCACAAGCCGTAGACGCAGGGTAGACCAACAAGAGTCACCTCACGCTGTCAAAGATCCCCACTGGTGAACAACTTGTCTGAAGAAAGGAAAGAAAATGTCTCTACCAAGAAAGAAGGGAAGGAACACAGATAGTTGGAACGCTCCTATTCATGTGGCAGCAAAAAAGGAACTGAGGG
>NW_015279962.1:0-343 GCF_001447785.1 Gekko japonicus | reverse complement strand
CTTGCAGGCCCTGCGGAACTGCATAACTTATTTAGTTGCAATCCGCAGCCTTTATACAGTGAGGCAACAGGAATTCATACTTGACTGGTTTGCATAGCCACTGTTACTATTTATTACACCTCTATCCCACCCTTCCTCAAGGAGAGGAGAGTGCTGTACTTGGGGGGTCTTTCCTCCAGTCACCTGCGCACACCCCAGGAGCCCTGTGCGGCAGGCTCAGGGTGAGTTGCCGTGGCTTAGAGTCACTCTGTGAGCTTCGTGGCTAAGTGAAGAGTTGAGGCTGGGCACACTCCACCCACCATGTACCAGAACGGGCTCTCTAGTTGATAGAGGAAGGAGGAAA
>NW_015279961.1:0-343 GCF_001447785.1 Gekko japonicus | reverse complement strand
TCTTTGAAATGAGGAGATCGAGCTCTAAATTGGAATTCCTCCAGTAGATTTTGCATATATTAGTGATGGTGACTCTTGCATTTGAATAAACTCAGTTACAATTGGATTACAGTGTTTTAGGATTAGAAACATCGCAGTATCCTTTCAAATGTGACGAAAATTCTTACCCAGCAATTACTTCTATGTAGGAAATTGTTTGCAGCATACATATACAGCATTTGATGTGTCAGTTGCACATATGAACAGACATGGATGTGTGATCATTATGTGTGACATTCTTTATGTAAGCTACATAATATGCTGAATGGTTTTCCATGTAGGTCTTCTGTTGTGCTTTAAGCAT
>NW_015279960.1:0-343 GCF_001447785.1 Gekko japonicus | reverse complement strand
AAAGCTATAGCCCATGAAAGAGAAGTAAATCCATTCAGAGTGGGTGAGATGGAAGAACTTTTGGCAGATGGGCAGAATAGGATTAACGTAAACCCCTACACTGTGAAACAGAGCTCATTAATACCTGTAAAGGGAGGGTCTTCCTGAGTCTACTCTAGTGACTCTGTCCATTCCTTCTCACCTAGGCTGGGAAGTTTTGGGGTCACCTGCACTCAAGACTTGGTTTCCTGACTGCTGCCAGTCAGGAAAAAGTCATCTTTATACTTTTCTTTAGAATGGTAGACACTGGGCTTGCACCCTAGCAATCCACTCTGCTACTAGAACCACTTTCCTCCAATATGAG
>NW_015279959.1:0-343 GCF_001447785.1 Gekko japonicus | reverse complement strand
TTTTAAATTAAGGGCTGAGAACAGTCTACAACGGCATTTGTACTCAGGATTATTATTATTTTTGTATTGTTTCACATGGAAACAGAGAGAACATCACATTGTCATAATCCATGATGTGTTTCAGTGCCGTTTAGCGAGCATTTCCATCCGATACAAAAGGCCGCGTCTTCCCCGATACACACAAAGTGGTTTCATACACTCCAGTCCAGCTAGAGCCGTTATGCCTCATCCATCACTGTTTGCGGACCCCGGTAAAACTCCATGCTGGTGTTTCTGCATCAGCATCAGGGCAATAAGTCTTCTACCAAAAGTCTGGTTTCCAACCTCCAGGTGGAACCTGGAG
>NW_015279958.1:0-343 GCF_001447785.1 Gekko japonicus | reverse complement strand
GATTTTTCCAAAAACCAACATGTATTGTATGAATGGACAACATATGGGGATTTATGATAGCAGAAAAGCTTTTAATGATTTTTAAGGGTGTCAAGTTGCAACCAATTTATGGCAACTCATCATGAGGTTTCAAAGCAAGAATTAAACAGAGGTGGTTTGCCACTGAAATTATCTGTTACAGCTGTATGATTCTTTCTCCCCTTCAATCTACAATATGCTGGTGAGATATACGAGGCTGAAGCATGACTTTTACCTAGTGACCTTCACAGAAGGAGTTGGATTTGAACCACCAATAATCTCAGCCCTAGTCTGGCACAGGGTAGAGCATCTGCTTGGCATGCAG
>NW_015279957.1:0-343 GCF_001447785.1 Gekko japonicus | reverse complement strand
ACCCTGCCAGTGTCAAATTCACTTTGTAGATGGATGTTTGCACAGCTCATCTGCTAATTTATTGTGGGACTGTAGAATTTTACCATCATAGGAGACACTTCCCCATTGAGTACTGAAGGAAGTTCACAGTGCTTTGCTCTTTCCATTCTGGTTAATTGCTTATAGTTTCCATTCGACAGAGTGAGGCACATTTTTCCCCTGCTGCATAAATGATAGGATGTCATGTGAAACGGCATAACGGTTTTCTTTCCTTCAGACAAGCCCATGACGGTTTTGATTGAGGCTCATCCAGGGCATTTTTTTCTGGGGGAACACGCTGGAACAGAGTTCTGGAACCTCTTCC
>NW_015279956.1:0-343 GCF_001447785.1 Gekko japonicus | reverse complement strand
GGGACCGCCAGTCTTCTACCATTTCGTGTAGCCCAAATAAAGGCATTCTCATAGCTACCCAACATTTTCTAAGGTACGAGTACTGTTGTTCTGTGAATTTTGACTAGCTTTATCAACATGGTATCTCTCCACAAGAACCTGGAGAAAATATATACAAACTATTGAAAAATAAAAGAAATTTTAAAAGATAGAGGAATTGAAATACTAACAGAATTAACACGTTATACAAAGGTAAGTTACTGCAGTAAAATGTAAGATATCTGAACAACGTCTATGAAATGTGCCATAATACAAAGTCTGATTGGTAAAACACACTTTAGTCATCAAATCACATGCATTGTTA
>NW_015279955.1:0-343 GCF_001447785.1 Gekko japonicus | reverse complement strand
GAGGAGGGCCTGGTGCTGTTTCTGCTGCCATCCCCCCCAACAATTTATTTGTTGGCGGGCGCCGTGTTGCCCACACCCTCCGCACTGGGGACCCCTGACATACCAAGTGGGCTGACTCTCTTGACCGCCCCTGCATGGTTGTGCTGCAGCCATGCCATCACAAACTGATTTCTCTGTGGCTTTCCCCTTGTAAAAGCTGGGTCTGTTTCCGGTGGGTGCTGCTACAATCCTGACTGAATACCGCAGCCAGTCTTTGTAGCAGGGACTCTCAATTGGGAATCTTTGTGTTCTAAAAGGTAGGGGGCTATCCTACCAGGGTTGCCAGTCCCGAGCTAGGGGCAGG
>NW_015279954.1:0-343 GCF_001447785.1 Gekko japonicus | reverse complement strand
CCCCCCCAAATGAGAGGCCATGCAGTGAATCAAAAGATTCTTTCAAATTCCCTGCAAGAGTTGAAATGTCAGGACTTGGCTGGGGCTCATTCTCTTCCCCCACCCTCTGAACTGACAGCATGAAGAGCAGACAGGCAGACTGATCCTGATCAAGAAGGGGTCACTCCTCTTTTGCTCTCTCTAGCAGAGCCCACCTGAACTCTGCCCCTGCCCTTTTGTGTTAACTTGCAGGGAAGCTGTGTCGGCACTCCTAGCTTATCACACACTAACAGTGTTACTCCCATCTAAACCCAATAAAACGAATGAGTTTAGACTGGATTAAGTCTGCATAGCATTGCACTGT
>NW_015279953.1:0-343 GCF_001447785.1 Gekko japonicus | reverse complement strand
GGGCCAGGCGGCATGTGGCCTCTACGCTGACGGTGCGCTGACCGCCCCTGGCCCGTCCTCGTTTCTGAGGCCACATGGGTGCCTCCCAGAGGGCAAGGTGCAGTGTGGCCTGTCCGTCCATGGCGCACTGACTGCCGCTGTGCCTTCTTCTCCCGACCCTCACCCCATGCCACCTTTTTCCGCTCGCCCGCCATGGCGGGCAGGGGGGTGCTGCTCAGGTCTCGGCAGCACCTTCCCCCATTCCGCCACAGTGGCCGCGGTTGGGAAGCGATGTGCCCACTCCGGACCACGCACCACCCCAGTAAGACCTGACCAGCCCCCCCTTCCCTCGCCCTCCCTACCT
>NW_015279952.1:0-343 GCF_001447785.1 Gekko japonicus | reverse complement strand
GGGGGGGGGGACGGACTTACTGGGACTTTATCAGAACTTTATCAAAGCTGGCAACACTAGATCTAGTGCTTGCCAGGATCTTTGCAAGGGGGAGGACTCAGCAAGAAACATCTTCAGCTCACTGAAGACTCTTGTGAAGCTTGAAAACTGACATCATTCAACAGTGGCTGGAAATGGTCCACTTAAAAAAAAATATCTACCCCGAGACAGCTTAATCATTGGGACCAGTACAATTATTATGACATATACTGAGCAGAGGAAAAGAATCGGGGTACAAGGGTGAAGTCAGCTGGAAGCTGTAGTCGCCTGTTCTGTGCCAGTGGGGTGGTGGGATAGGGCTGCA
>NW_015279951.1:0-343 GCF_001447785.1 Gekko japonicus | reverse complement strand
GGAAGGAAGGAAGGAAGGAAGGAGAACTGAGGCTGATCGAAGCCTCCACCCCAATCCCTCTCCATCCCATTCTCAAGGTTATATGGACTCCTGAATCCCAGCTACTGATGGAGCATCACTGTTGCCTCCTGCTTCATTTTTAGAGGTCAGCAGCTTCGCGTTGCCGTCTCGAGCTCGGGCAGTTCTTTAGATTCACGGCCCTGGGTCTTGGGAGTATCACCATTTTGGGTGCCGTGGCTCTGACCAGGATAGGAAGACAGCCATCAGCAAAACCTGCTTCCCCCCCCCCCAAATAGGTAATCAGTTTGAAAATAAAGACCCACCACCCGTAATCAAAGAGTGA
>NW_015279950.1:0-343 GCF_001447785.1 Gekko japonicus | reverse complement strand
TCTTTTTCTACGAAATTACCCCTGTAAATGGGCGACGGTCCCCAGAGCAACCTTAATCTTTGAGTAGGCATTTTCATCTGTGTCCTTTTTGATTTGCATCTGTGTCGAGGTTTTAGCCTGTTTTTTTGTTAAGGCACATCTTTGGTATTTCAGTAAACATACGTGCTTGGCCATACTGTCAAGTATTTTTAAAGCATCGGTTTTGTTAAATGATTAAAAAGGTGTCTTCAGCTTGGGCAGGTTTGATGCTGATAGTTAACCAGAAAAGCAAGTCAGCTGTTGCTGAGATACGATGTGATTATTACAACTGTTTTAAAAATTTTGTAAAGATCAGAAGTCTTTT
>NW_015279949.1:0-343 GCF_001447785.1 Gekko japonicus | reverse complement strand
CTCTGCCATCAAAACCATTTTGGGGACAAATTTAAGGTTTCTCTGTTTAAACAGACATAGAAGGCAAAAATCAGAATTACTTCACATTATAGGACACACGTCCTCAAGCTCTCAACGCAATTTAGTTGCTCCTTCCCACAACAGAGATTGCTTTCCCTCTGGTCTACCTGACAAGTAAAGCTAGCTATGTAAACAATTAACAGCTTCCTACTTTAGCAGAAGGAGATTTATGGAATAACTAATTCTTCAATTTATTTTGGGTGAATTCTGCTATAGTATCTCACAATCATTTGGATCAGAAGCACCATGTTGGCCTTTTAAAAACCTTTTTGGTAAGGTTGAG
>NW_015279948.1:0-343 GCF_001447785.1 Gekko japonicus | reverse complement strand
TTGGACTGGGTGGGCCATTGGCCTGAGCCCGACCGAACAGGCCTTTTCTTCTGTTCTCAAGATATTTCAGATGTATTGGTCTGCACTAGAACAGCGATATTTGAGCCCAGCAGTACCTTTGAGACTACTTTGCTTTTGAGCGTCAGAGTTCCCTTTGTTGGAGATCTGTTCTTTGTCCCCAGTGGATCTGGGCCCAGCGTAGAGACGCCTTGTGTCCGGATGCGCACAGACAGCCCAAGGTCGTTCTGGCCATCTCTATGTAAATGTCGGCATGGCTCACAGGGGTGCAGTGTGGTCCGGAGCATATGTGTTGCTCCGTCATTGCCCGCCTGCGTCTCCCCCC
>NW_015279947.1:0-343 GCF_001447785.1 Gekko japonicus | reverse complement strand
AAAGCCCGTCGTTTTGTATCAGTCATCCCTGAAGCAGAGACTACCGCCAGGAACTGGAAATATTTTAAAGCCCTGCCCTCAGATTTCGAAGCCTCAGACTGGGGGTTAGAGGGAAGGTTGAACACAGTGGAGTGGGCAGAAGACTTTGCAGCAGAGCACCTGTCCAGGGATGCAGCCAGTACCCTCCCCAGAGTAGCAGCTACAGGGGATGGGAACAAGGGCCTGGCACTTATCCGCCCTGCCAGTCGCATTCCTTGCCCTTGGCTCCCTTTCGAGGGTAGCAACAAACACACGGGGAAACACATCAAAGTTATACAAACGTAAAGAAACACTGTGTTAGAAC
>NW_015279946.1:0-343 GCF_001447785.1 Gekko japonicus | reverse complement strand
CCCCCCCATGAGTGGATGTCCCGCCCGACGTCCAGCCTCCACATCAACCCTGACCACTGGCCCATCTTCCCTTACCAGGGCTGGGCTGGGCATAGCAGCATCCTCCCAGGCGCCACCCCACCTTGGCACGTCTCACTTCTCTTCCACAGCGACCCAAAGCCCCTTACGACAAAATACACCTTTAAACCAGTTTACACGAAATGCAGGATAGCGACCAAATGAAAGACAAAGAGCAGGCAAGACATTCTAGGTTGGTGTTATTAGGATATTTGGTTAATATAGGAAGAGATTTGCCCGGTCCTAGAAGCATGAAGCTGAGGGCAGTAAATAGATCTCCCAAGAA
>NW_015279945.1:0-343 GCF_001447785.1 Gekko japonicus | reverse complement strand
CAAAAGCCCTCCTGAGTAACTCGGCTTTATACCGCCTGTGGAATCCCAGCATCGTGGAAGCCTCCATTACAGTTTCGGTAAAGCTGTTTTGTAGAATAGGAGCAGCCGCCGAAGAAGTTCTAGATCTATCAGTGGGAATAACCAATTGGTGTTGGTCAGAGGATGGAGTTGCGACATGGTTTTGATCCTGGGAGGGGCAGTCCTGCACAAAGGTAAGTCATAGGATACGAAGGTAGCAACCAGCACCTTGTGCTATCAAGTACTGTGCACATAAATACTTTACACATTATACAGTCCAAACTAATCTACCAAATCGATTATGCATGAGATAGAGCAGGTAGAG
>NW_015279944.1:0-343 GCF_001447785.1 Gekko japonicus | reverse complement strand
TGGACCTTCATGTCTTTAGGTACATGGATCCTTATGAATCATCCTTGAGGTTATTCCAGCAGTAACTCTCCTGCTATAAACTAGCATCAAAGGCATCATCAAGAACAAATTATAAAGAACACCATGGGCCTGAAACATCAATTGATATAAAGCAGCAAAGCTGTACTGGAATCAATGTGGCTATATCAGCTGATGATGGCATTACCACAAAAGGCAACACTGCAACCAAGAATCCAGCCCTCACTAAATGACTGAAGTAAAGGCATGTCTTGTCTTTGACTTGATTCAGATATATCCCACAAAAACAGAGCACATGAAGACTAGGCTGTAAAAAATGTTAATG
>NW_015279943.1:0-343 GCF_001447785.1 Gekko japonicus | reverse complement strand
CAGCTTAGAGGGAGCATTGACCATGACCCTGTAGGCTGCCTCGTGGTCTCTCAAGCACAGGGAGATTGCATAGAGGTTTGCACTTGGAATGCAGCCCTATGCATCCTTACTCCACTCTAAGCCCATTGATTTCAGTGGCTTTGGACCAGAGTAACTCTGCACAGGATTGCACTGCTGGAGTGGAATAATTTAAAGGGTTCAACAATGCATACCAAAGTCAAATTACTTTTTTTGTTGAAGGGACCGCCCCTTCCCCTGAACTCCATGGTGAATGAAACTCTGAGTAGGCTAAAAGCAGTGGGGTTTTTTTTAACGTTTCCAAATGCTGTTCACACATTTAAAA
>NW_015279942.1:0-343 GCF_001447785.1 Gekko japonicus | reverse complement strand
GTAAGCCACTTCAGTCAGGTTCCTGGAGAAGCCATATAAAAATGTTCTAAAATAAAAAGGCTGCAAGCTTTAATATTTTCAGTTAGTAGATTGGCAGCACAGTCCTGAGAGCTGCTGAGGTGGAGGCTGCCAGCACAACAGTGGCGCTGCTGGTCCGTTCCCTAAAGGGTTTAAGGAGAGCTTTGGGACCAGGCAAAAGACCTAGCCGGGGGGGCGGGGGCGGCTGCACAGGCTTCAATCATGCTGGTATCCTTCACAGGTGTGCTATTGGTACCACAAAGATGTCCGACTCACGATGGGGATGAACAGGTGGAAACAAGCAACCACAGATTGGCAACCTTGT
>NW_015279941.1:0-343 GCF_001447785.1 Gekko japonicus | reverse complement strand
CCCCCCAAAAGCCCCACTGTAGCCAAAGTCCTGTGCGCTGTACAGCTGAGACACCCGTGACCTCTTTCTTCTGTAGCTTCATAAGATGCCCCTCTTTCAGGCTGACCTGGACTCCATGTTGCAGTGGCTGTTGCGGAACCACACTGCTGATGCCATCACCAAAGTGGGCTTGTGCCCAGAAGCAGCTGTTCTGCTCCTGGAAATGATGAAGGCCGTGGTGAACAGGGTAAGTGCCGTCCTGCGCGCGCGTCAAGGACTGGTATTTGACTTGACGAGGTGATTCAGAGAGCCGCAGCAACAACACGTTGAGCAGGGTTGCCCATCTCCGGTGGGGGCCTGGAGA
>NW_015279940.1:0-343 GCF_001447785.1 Gekko japonicus | reverse complement strand
CATAGAGTCTAGGGGACATCCCTCCCCAAACTGGCCACATCCAAAGGCACTGCCCCCAAATCTCCTGGAATGCTCCAGGCCAGAGTTGGCAACCACAGTTTAATCTCAGTTTCGAATTCCACTTTGCAAGGAGGAAACTGGTTTGCCCAGACATCTTTAATTCAAACTTGCAGCAAATCAGAATTTGATTAAAGGCTTCCGAAGGCCTCAAGCCTTCAATTCCTGGTCTATGCATGATGGGTGGAGAGACAGAGAGACAGGGTGGATCATGGATACAACAGAACAAGCTGCATTGATAACCTGCTGTCAGACAAGAGATGCATTAGAAATGGAAGCTTCATCA
>NW_015279939.1:0-343 GCF_001447785.1 Gekko japonicus | reverse complement strand
AGGCGTTTTACTGCCTGCGCCACCACTCTTTTGTGGAAAAGAGTTTCCATTTTGCATTTAAAGTATCAAAAATATTCCCATAGGGAGATCTGGAAGTCTGATACGTTTTCATCTATGGGCTGGGCATTTGCTATGATTGATGCAAGGCTGGAATCTTCCTCTCTGGCTATTTAGATAGGAAAGATGTTGCTGGGGTCAGCTTGTTGCTTATTGTTCTGGAAATCTGAATAATTGACTATGATTGGGTTAGCTGGGAGGAAGCTCCAGGGCAGGGATGGGCATGAATGTAAAAAGGGCAGTTTGGTTCAATTCATGGTTCAGGGCAGCCCCCAAACCAAACCCC
>NW_015279938.1:0-343 GCF_001447785.1 Gekko japonicus | reverse complement strand
CAACTCTGGATGTAAGAGACTGGTGGTCTCCCAAACCAAGAAGCCACCTGCAAGTCCTGCTGGTCCAAATTCAGATGCAGGGGGCTGTGGCTCTACAGAGCCCTCCAGCAGCCAAGAATTTCCATCTCTTTGGCCCCTGGGCACATGCAGGCCAGATGGCAGCCTGGCTCCCACATCCTCGGCTCAACACTTCCTTCTGGGTGCTGCAGGCACCGGTGGCTGGTCCCCTGGCGAGGGCAGTGGTGAGCGGGGGCTGCTGCCATGTGGCCTGGCCACCTGACACCTCCTGGCCTGGTGCCATGGCCACATTTTCAGCCCAGCTGAACCCCACCAGGCCTGTGGC
>NW_015279937.1:0-343 GCF_001447785.1 Gekko japonicus | reverse complement strand
ATCCGGCTTGATGGAGTATTCGGGGATCGAAACGTCCTTGAACAGAAGTCCAGCGATGGTCAGGTGGAGTGCTGGTACCTTCAGCCCTGTAAGGATTGAACCGGCGACTTCGAAGAGTCAGGAACGTCGGCTTCTTTGCTGTAATGATGCGCCTCTTCGCATACAGAGCCAAGATTCAAACGAAGCGAACAACCGAAAGCAGGATAATAGGCTCGAACGGTAAGGAGTAGATGATATACTTTTAGGTGTTCCACGGATCTGGCCGGGTAGATGTCAAGATATGGTGTTTGTAAAGGAAGACACAGCGACCAGACGTTCAACGTTGAACTCGAGCCCATCTACG
>NW_015279936.1:0-343 GCF_001447785.1 Gekko japonicus | reverse complement strand
TAAATACATTTCAAACTTAAGAGTCTGAAGGGGACAGCTTTTAAAGATCACCTTTTCTTTATTTTCTACTTCTTCAGACACTGCATCCACTAGGAGCTGAAGGTCTTCAACTCTAATACGCTCACTGTCATCCTGCACGGCTACTGTATGCCAAGGCACTAGGTGTTGGAGTAGCTTTTTCAAGGATCCGTGTAGGTTCTTGGAAGAAGAAAGTCAGAGACAATGTAGATCCTCTTTTAATTCATATTCTTAGCAATCCTTGCATTTTAAGTGGCTCACTTTGAGCACCAGGCCCAGCTACAGTAAACATGATACTCTTAACGGTACATACAGACTGCAGTCT
>NW_015279935.1:0-343 GCF_001447785.1 Gekko japonicus | reverse complement strand
GGAGATCGCAAATTCCTCCTCCCCTGGAGAAGACTAGGCTGACAAACTCAAGCAGCAGAGAGAGGGAAGCAAATGCAGCCCCCCGGAGATTTTTATGTACGTGCCAACTGCCTGGTACTGCTCAGGGAGAACAGTCAGGGAGTCGTCATCGGGTTGTCAAACCGGATCAACCTTACCGATCCCATTCTGAATATTGATGGCAATTACTGGAAACCTTTTGGGCGTACGAGCTTGATAGCCTCCTCTGGCAGATTGTTGGATGCTCCGAGTATTTGGCATTTGTTACAGGGGGGAAAATACTGGTGGGTGAAAGAGCACTTGCTCCTGACCTTTTGAGAGATGG
>NW_015279934.1:0-344 GCF_001447785.1 Gekko japonicus | reverse complement strand
GCTATAATATCCTTTTTAAGGTGTGGTCCATGGAGCACAGACGCACAGCTGACATCTTGTGTTGCCCCACTGGAAGAAGCGTCATGCACGGTCTCTCGGTCCTGAAACCAGCCTGGAAGCTCCAGTGCAATCAGCCCACCTAGCATCCCAAGAGGCAACCTGGTAAAAACAGACTCTCGGGAGGGATGTCTGGTCTCTCTTTTCTGCAGCATGCAATGGCCTATCAAGCTTTATTTGGGGACTGGTCCAAGCCTGAATCGCAAGATTTCGTGCTCGGAGGGCAGCGGCCACTGAAGTGTTATGAGATACAAGATGAAAACAAGAAAAAAAATGCATGTGCCCAA
>NW_015279933.1:0-343 GCF_001447785.1 Gekko japonicus | reverse complement strand
TAGACAAATGACTCTCTTAGAAGGAGAACCAATGGTAACGGAAAATAGCATGCTCAGAATTTGGTTGTTTTGTAGGGGTTTTTTTAATAAGGCTGAAACATTTAGTTAATAGTGGGGATTTATTTTTTTATTTGTGTTGATTAAAAAGGTAACCCGGCATCAGCTTTTTTTTTTTAAAGTTTATTTTAAGCACCAGTATATCCAAAAACCATGTTAGAAGATGCATTTCTTTCTCACTCTCTTGCCCAAATAACTTAATGCCCAGCAGCCACTATTACTCAACCACTGTTATTAGTCAAGAACATGAAGGTGTCCAGAATCAGACCATTGGTCTATCAAGGTC
>NW_015279932.1:0-343 GCF_001447785.1 Gekko japonicus | reverse complement strand
GGAATAATGTGAGGCTAAACTGGCCAGAATTCAGAACCTTTTGGGGTGGGGGATCTCTGCATGAACTGTCTGGAAATTGAAGGACCTATCTATCAATGGATTGGTTGGCTCAAGAAGAAGCTCCTGGCTAAGCAGCCTATTTGAGACAGGAGCAGAAGGTCTCTCAAGAAGTCACACTGGAGCTAACCAGTACGGGGTGTTCCTGGTTTCTCTGGGTCACATTGGGCATCCTGAACAGAACCTGGGAGCGACCTGGGAGATTTACGCTTGCGTTTGAATGCCTTGCCATTGGTGATGTTATCGTTATTATTATCATTTTGTCATCAAGTCACAGTGGACTTAC
>NW_015279931.1:0-343 GCF_001447785.1 Gekko japonicus | reverse complement strand
GGGCTAATTATAAAATCATTACTAAGTGCTAATTGTGACTCTGATGATCTGAATCGTCCCTTTCCGATTGGCTACATCTGCTCGAGCCGAGCCGCTTTCCGTTCAGTCCGATTATCCCCGACCGCGAGCGCGTATAAATCTTGCTAATTCACAGCAAGGAGACCCACATGCAAATCGGCAAATTGCTTTAGAGAAGAGTGCAGTGTATTCATTTTCATTACAGAGCCACCCCGATAGCAGCACTTTTCGGAAATAGAGCCAGTCGTTCCCTTCACCCCGATCATCCCCAAGAGACTCGGGGGCATAATGACATCAAGGGCTCTTTCTGTAGCAGGAACTCCTT
>NW_015279930.1:0-343 GCF_001447785.1 Gekko japonicus | reverse complement strand
ATGTCATCCCATTGAGTCTGCAACATCTCTTGGTGTCCATTTTAAGGACTTTATCAACTGTAGAGAAACTTGGGATTTTCCCATCATGCCTATCTAAACACCTGGTCCTCTCTTCTTTCCTTCCTTGGTTTCTGTGCCTAACATCCAATTGCCTGAGAGTATGAATACTTGCGCTCACCAGTTTGCTTGGTTCTAACATCACATTCCTGAGATTTTTTTTGATTGATACTAGTGGAGGAATTTGTGTTTGTGTATGCTGGAGTTATTTCATGGATGGGCTGTAGGTGGCATTGTTATCTCACAAGAGTGCCCTATGGAAGCGTATAAGAGAAAAGCTCCTTCT
>NW_015279929.1:0-343 GCF_001447785.1 Gekko japonicus | reverse complement strand
CACCATTGTTGTTCATATGGATTTTGGAAGTTCTCTTAACGAAGATAAGAGAGGATAATACCATTAGAGGATTGAAGATAAGGAAGATAATGAATTGGTTAAATTTAAGGCTCTTTAAAAATCTTAAGAAGCACAGAGATGACAAAGTATTTAAAAAAGCAACAGACCAAATTATCTCCTGAGATATCATAGTCATCAACCAAAACGTAGTTAGAATAATCTGCCCTATAGCTAGATGCTTAGATGCAGGAGAAAATGTGCCAAATTCATACAAATAAGCTTTAATTTTAATACTTAATTCAGCTGCTGGAGGCATTACTATCAAGTCCTGCAGTCAGCTTTA
>NW_015279928.1:0-343 GCF_001447785.1 Gekko japonicus | reverse complement strand
TTCAGGAGCCAAACCATGTTCTTGCACAGTCTGGAAGGTCTGGTCCAACTCAGGCTCAGACATAGGGGACTCAGAATGGAGTGAAGGGGTCCACCGTGGCACTAAAATCACATTGTCAGATGGTTTCAAAGCTGGAGACAAGGAGTGCTTCTTCCTGTTAGAAGAACCTCTAGGTTTATCCTTGTGCCTTGACTTCTGTTTGGACTTTTTGGCAGGTGGTTTTGAAGACTTGCACTTCGGAAACAAATTAGAGGGTGAAAGTGAATGCTGTTTGGAGCCCGAAGGTAGAAGTGCTGGAACCAATGACTCAAGGTCGAAATGCTGTTCTCCAGCAGAAGAAGCC
>NW_015279927.1:0-343 GCF_001447785.1 Gekko japonicus | reverse complement strand
TGAAAGTAATAGGATGAGCCTTCTCACCATCTATGTGATGAGTTGGAGTAGTAGTAGCAGCCATTATCCATTCATACACCAAACTTTGTGGTTCATAAAAACAGAGGCCCACACTGCTTGGTTATTGCTTAAGAGTATACAAACATGTACATACTTAAGGAAAAAAATGGGTACCGCATTTTCTTTTAGTTCCTTCAAAGTTGTCAAGTTCAATAACCACCTCCGCAGCATGAATTCTCCTCTCCATACCACCTTCCAAATATTAATCGGCCCATTACCTTGAACCAGGTCAAGTAGTATAACATGTAATAAAAAATGGTCAGCCTTTTTTAACAACAAACCG
>NW_015279926.1:0-343 GCF_001447785.1 Gekko japonicus | reverse complement strand
GTTTTAAAATTTAATTTCTCTACACTGTGTACTTAGTTTTGTCCTGTTTGTCCCCCAAAACCATTAGCACTGACAAAACAGATGATGAGGATGACGAAGACCTAGCTAGCAACAAGACATGGGTGCTGTCCCCAAAGATCCACGAAGGAGACGTCACTCGCATACTGAACTCTTTACTCCAAGGGTACGACAACAAACTTCGGCCAGACATTGGAGGTAGGCAGCAGTACTCTTTCCGTCGCTAGAAGATGTGCGGCCTTTGTTTGGATGTTAATAACGTGCTGTGGTTTTAAGTCTCTTAAGATAGTGTTTCCCAACCTGTGGGTTGGGGAATATGGGGGGG
>NW_015279925.1:0-343 GCF_001447785.1 Gekko japonicus | reverse complement strand
AGCCTAATGGGTGAGGCTGCAGTGGCGGGGGACAACTTGATCTTCAAGTTCAATGGGCGTCTATGGACTGTACCATGTTTTGTTGTTGTTGTAACTTTCCGCCTCTGGCACTAGGCATTCCAAAGCGGAAAGGGCTCAGGCAGCCAACAAACTCTGGCCAAAGCCACCCACAACCACACTGGCGTAGGGACCTATGCCTCAGTTGTCCCAGCAGGACTGGAACATGCAAGTGATGGAGTGGTGCTGGGGGCCTGTGCCATTGTCAGTGGCCCTTACACAGGTATATCTCAGAAATACATCAACGCAGAGGTCAGTTGGCTCACTGAGCACTTTCAGCCCCCCC
>NW_015279924.1:0-343 GCF_001447785.1 Gekko japonicus | reverse complement strand
TTAAGGAAGTTCACACTGCCCTGTTAGTTATTTTATTGAGAATTGTCCATCTCTTCGTAAACACCTCCAACTGAGGTAGTATAAGTTTGGGGTGTATGTCTCATCAGTTTTTAGCATGCATAGAAAAACTGAGGTGCCTGTGAAGGTTGGGGGGTTAAATGCCATTTTAAAAGACATAGCATGCTCTGTATTTTGAGCATTGTGATTCTGGCCTCTATGTGATAGACTGGATTTAACTGGTTTCTGAAAGCTATAATTCCAGATAAAGCTTGAAGTAAGTAGGAAAAATCCCAGTAACTTTTATTAATTTCCTTGGATGGAATAAGGGGGTTCAGTAGAGAGG
>NW_015279923.1:0-343 GCF_001447785.1 Gekko japonicus | reverse complement strand
AGAACAGGAAACCCCCCCCCCCCAAAAAAGGAACAGGAACTTACAAGCGAGGAAAGTGGGAGTGCAGGAAAGGCCACTATCAAGACAGCCACCGAGGCAACGCCAATGAGGGCTAACCTTTACCTGAAGCGATGCGGGCAGCCGTAAATCCCAAAGCAGGTCTCGTGGGTCAAGCAGAACTTGCGGCAGACGCCCATCTGGTTGGCACAAGCGCGTGAGGCCAGTGGAAGGACCACCTTCTGTCCGGCTTGGGGCACAGTAGCAGGCAAACCAGAGGATTAACACACGGCAGTCCTTCTTCCAAAATCAGTTCCTGTTTATCCTACTTGATTTCACTTTTGAA
>NW_015279922.1:0-343 GCF_001447785.1 Gekko japonicus | reverse complement strand
ATTCACAACGATATTCACAACGATAAACTTTAAAACCATAGAACATGGTAGAATATCTGAGACCAGGATCCCAGCAACAACCCCTCTCTCTCCAGCTACCAAATGACATTGGTGAACCTATCGTACGGATGTAGGATATAGTCACATACTGCTGTGACTGTAGCCCTTTTCCAAGGAACATTCATAGACAGAATTTTAATATCATTTGTATTTTTTAAAAAATTCTGTAAGTTACGTTACGAGCCAATTTTCCCAGAAAATCAGGGTAAAAATATAAGCCTATAGAAACCTTCTCTGGAATACTTGGCTGCAAATTATTACATGGTACTGTCAGTAAGTATGG
>NW_015279921.1:0-343 GCF_001447785.1 Gekko japonicus | reverse complement strand
CTCTTTTTCTATGAAATGACCTCTGCATGGATCTCTCTAGGTACTTTGTTTCTTTTTGCATATGCCGAATTCATCCTAAAGGCTGTCTCAATTTCATCATGTACTTTTTTCGTATTTTCTAGTTCAATGAACTCCGCTAAAATTTGTGCCATAACCTGTTTAAGGTTCCATACCTTCAGATTTAATTTCTAGTTTTTTCATTATACTCATTAAACAAGCAATTTCTTGTTTATTTTCCAGAGTTTGTTTTTTAATTTCTTTTGTTTATAATGTAAGTTGCTGCATAAGGTTATCTACCTTCATTTGAATCGGCTCTAATGCTTTTCCCACTACTGAGGAAAAA
>NW_015279920.1:0-343 GCF_001447785.1 Gekko japonicus | reverse complement strand
CCCTTGAGCCTCGTTCCCATCTCCAACATGGTCTATGAAGAATGAGCTACACTACGGGGTTGTCATAAACCAGTGTCTTGCTCTGCCACGCCTCCCCCACCATGGGACTAAATTTGCATAGTATTTTTTAAAAAGTGTTTAAATAATATGGGACTGTATTTGCATTAGTGTTCAAAGCCCGCTTTAAAGCTTTCCCCCCCTTAATCACGTAGTAAGATGTAAAAGTGCATCAACTTTGTTTCTGACTTCTTTGTTTCATTCGGATGACTCCATCCAAAGTCACTGGAATGACCTTGTCTCGACCCTACTCACCATAGCCCGCTTAACAATTGCTACTTGCTGG
>NW_015279919.1:0-343 GCF_001447785.1 Gekko japonicus | reverse complement strand
AGGTAACTTCTTTTCCGCCTTTGCGAGCAATTAATTTCCTTAGATGTTTAAAAGGAAGCAAAAAGAGGTGTGTGGAAGCATAAATTGCCTACTGCAGATTAGAATTGATTTGAGTGGTAGCCATCAAAGCTTGGAGAAGGTGTCATCTATTAAATTGAGGGGAAAGACAGGCAGGGGGTGGGGAGAGACTCACAGGTGATCTAATGTGGTATAGTTGAGCCACTATACCACAGGGGACTCTCTGCCGCTTGTCTGTGCTGTAGCTTTATATTTGTAAATAAAGCAAATGTCCCAAAACACCCTCTCATCCAGACTGTACTTCCCTGGAACGTTTGGCTACCCT
>NW_015279918.1:0-343 GCF_001447785.1 Gekko japonicus | reverse complement strand
AAGTGGGGGACCCCTGCCAAACCGGAGGGCTGGCAACCCTATCCCCACCCTAAAGAGATGCATAATTCAAGACAATGGGTCTCCCAAGACACATCTCCTCACCATCGGCCCTCGACGCTAGCGCCGCTCCCCAGCTTTTCCTAATAATGCCCGTTGCCTGGCATGGCCTCACCTGGGGAGGTGGTGGGCCCTGCTGCAGGGGGGCGGCCCCAGCTGGCCTCGGGGATGACAGAGGTGGCCACGCCGGCCAAGCGCCCTCGACGGGAGAGGCTGCCCGACTGTCTTCGCCCGCCCACCAGCTACACAGGCCTCCGGGGGGAGCAGTTGAACACTCCAGTCGCAC
>NW_015279917.1:0-343 GCF_001447785.1 Gekko japonicus | reverse complement strand
CAGGATCACCAGCACAGTTGTCTTCTCAGGGGTTGATCGGCCACCCCTAAGTGGCCTCTTCTGGTTCGATAGCTGGGCCTGGCTGCCCACCACGCTTGCGTTCGGCGTCCCGATATTTGGTATCTCAGCTGACGTGAGATGGGCCTCCTGGGATAACTTAGACACCGTTATGAAGGCATCAAGAAGGTTGAACCCAAAGGAACCCTCCAGATCAGTCCACACTTGGACCTCATCCCCACCCAACTGAAGCTTCTGTTCAGCATCTCCCAAGCATTCCGGAGCAATAGTCATTCTTAACTGAGAACTTGCTCGGTGAAGGCCATCTCCTGAGACGTCACTGAAG
>NW_015279916.1:0-343 GCF_001447785.1 Gekko japonicus | reverse complement strand
CTGGAATGAATTATGTTTACTCAAGGTTTGTACTTAGTAAAGAATTAAATTCCTGATTTTACTATGCCAAAGGACACTAGGAAAAATAAAATAAAATCCATATGACACATTTTCCAGGTCAGGACTGTCTCTGTGGTCTACTCTGTGCAGCAGAACAGGTATGAAGGGAAGGATGGGAAGGTGACTGAGCCAGGGGGTGTCGAACCAAATGGTCTTGGCATCACTCTGGTCTGGGCCACCTGCTTGGCTACAGGTTAGGGTCTGGAAGCAGCTGGCTGGGATTCCAGGAACACACTAGTGTCTGCAAGACACCATTTGGCAATCTGGAAGTCTGTCATGCAAG
>NW_015279915.1:0-343 GCF_001447785.1 Gekko japonicus | reverse complement strand
AAAAAATTAAAACAGGACTCCTTGGAGGCTTCTTAATTTATTCCACCGTCAGATTCCCTAAACAATTTCATCAGATGCTTGAGAAAGTTTAAAACCCATACATGGTGGTGGTGGTGGTTAGGAAAGCCTCTTGAAAAGCAGATTTCCTAGTGGAGGATTCTTACCGCACAGGTTACACGAAAATGTCCCCAAGGTCAGAAATCATGGATTCGTCTCTCCAGTTATGCCGTTTAGGAAGAATCGCCACAGGCGGTCAACATTTTTATTTTGTTTTATAATGAAGGCTCATCTTAAAATTTAGTAGTGGATCAGATATTTGCACCTTAGGTTGTTTTGTTTTTTT
>NW_015279914.1:0-343 GCF_001447785.1 Gekko japonicus | reverse complement strand
TTCTTAATTAACTACTGCTTTACATCCTTTTTTGGCTGTTTCCTCACACTCAGAACTCCCTTCCCTAGGAGTTGAGGATGCCTAAAGACCTTCCATATGGGTTTGAAGGAAGGCCTGCCTTTTTCAAAGGGCCTTTGACAGATCTATGATAGGATATGGCAGGAGCAAGGGCAGTTGCAGTGACAGAGTATTGTATTTGTATTGACTTCTATTGTATTTTATTGACGTTGTTTTTAGCTGAGTTTTTATCGTATCAGCAGCTTTTTATTGTGCTTAACTGTGCAGAACCACCATTGAGATTCCTAGTTGGAAGTGGTTTATAATTTAAACTAATTTATTTGGC
>NW_015279913.1:0-343 GCF_001447785.1 Gekko japonicus | reverse complement strand
AGTACAGATGGCTCAAATGACACAATCAGCAGATGTTTGTGCCGCATCTAGAAGTAAACAGGAGGGCCCATGGACCTGGGATTGACTGGTACTCCTGTATTTTTTAAGTGCTGTACCGCTCCACAGCTGAGTATAGTCATCAAATCACTGGAGATGGGGTGTAGAAGACAAACAGCATGTGTACAGTATATTTGTGTCCTAAGCGCTGCAGGCTGGCCCAGTCAGGTCTCCTAAGGAGCAACACTCTCAGGCCTAGGTAGCAAGGCGTGAGCACATCAGAGATTATTTGGGTTGGCAGAGTGCTCAAGGTACATAACGCTGCAGAGTCTATCTGGTTTGTGTG
>NW_015279912.1:0-343 GCF_001447785.1 Gekko japonicus | reverse complement strand
GTCTAGCAACTAATAAAGAATGATTTCACTTCTCTTGCTACAAATTACGAACGATCATTCCAGTTCTAACGAGGCCAGTTACTCAACCTCTAACATCTGCCGGTGCACAACATAGCTGAGTGGGGATACGAACCCAGATCTTCCAGTTATTTCCACTATACCATATTGTGGCTATCCCTTTTTGAGGATCTGTGTATAACCCTGGTAGGTTTTCAAAAAATGTATATCACTGTGGCTGGATGACCCCACCACCACCCAGTTAGTTGCTGACACCAAGGAACAAAGAGATGCACTCTTGGTAGAGATGCCAAACATCGAGGCCCAGGGAAAGAAGGAGACAAGT
>NW_015279911.1:0-343 GCF_001447785.1 Gekko japonicus | reverse complement strand
GGGGGGGATGACAAGGGCTAACCACACTTCAGGTACAAGTAAGGATGCTCCTGGTATTCTTCTGAGTTGCATTTTTATCAATATTTATCAGGATTACCAATGTGCACATGCACTTATACTTGCACATGGACAAAACACCTCATGCAATTCTGATGCATTGAGGTTTTTTCCAGGTGATGTGTGCACCAAAATACATTGGTGCGCCAATAGATCGCTACACAGAAAGCAATCTTGAGGCGACCATGCCTGCTTCCTTTGTATCAAGATTGCTTTTTTGCAGTGTTTAATCAAAACACATGCATCCACTGGTATCGTGAGGGGGAGGAAAGATGCAAGTGGATGG
>NW_015279910.1:0-343 GCF_001447785.1 Gekko japonicus | reverse complement strand
GGGGGGAAAAGTGGGGGGGGGGGGGGGGAATTCTGCAATTGCTTCCTAAGGACAGAGATTGAGCCTTTTTCATACCCATACGCCCGACAGGAAAGTGGGGTGTTCTCTTTAGTAGGAGTGATACCGACCACCTTCTGTTTCTGTGAGCAACTCTAAAAAATTTTCCAGGCTTCGTCCCACCCTGTCCAAACAGTTTCTGGCTATATATTATTAACCAATGAAGAGGTTTCTTGCAGACTTACCTATCAAGGGGTGGATGTGGCACTTCTCCTGCCCCTAGCCACTTGCCCCTCTCTCGTGACTGCTCTTACTGCTTACTAGAGGGCCTGCTAAGCCTTAATAA
>NW_015279909.1:0-343 GCF_001447785.1 Gekko japonicus | reverse complement strand
CTAGTTAAGATGACCTTTACTCCAGGCAAGCAGAGACGGAAACAGGCGGCTGTGCGCTGGTGTCTATCTAAATGACAGCGCTTTTGTTGTGAGAAAGAATCGGTCCCCTATACCTCATTCTATGAGCCCGGCACAGCTGAAAGAACAAGATAATGAGGTTTAATGGAGCTTAGGTACAAGGCAGAGTGGATGAACATCACGGATTAATGTCCCGGCGCACCAAAAAGCCATAACAAAGATGAAGCGCAAGAGGGATGATTGTCAGTGCTCGCAGCGCTGCGGTCAACCAACTGCAACCACCTGGGCTCCTGCACGAGGATGTGACAACTGCCTGAGGGGGGGG
>NW_015279908.1:0-343 GCF_001447785.1 Gekko japonicus | reverse complement strand
GGTTAGCATTATCGAGGCAGCCCCCAGGCTTGTGTGAGGGGGATGGAGAAGGCGGGTGCAGATTTCTGGCCCAGGGTGGATGGTCACCTGCGGGTGCATGGTCACCCCTTTGGATTGTGTCCCCATAGATGGAGTAAACTCTTAGGGTTCTGATATGAGACTTGTTAGCCACACACATGGATTTTGATCTCCCCCTTGGGTATTACTGCTGAGTGCTCCCTCAGGGGTGCTGAGTTCCCTCTCTGTGCCTCTCTTGCCACCCAAGTGCTATGCTGAGCACTCTAAGAGTCAAACTAAAAGTGATGGCAGCCATGGGTCCATCCTGTGGCCACCAACACCATTT
>NW_015279907.1:0-344 GCF_001447785.1 Gekko japonicus | reverse complement strand
ATGGCCACTTTGGATGGTGGACTCTATGGGTTGCCCTCCCTAGGCTTCACCCCCAAAATCTCCAGGTATTTCCCAACTCAGAGCTGGCAACCCTATGTGGACCATTACTTAAATTGGAGGAGAGGAGAATGATGTAAAGCTGTTTTAACTCCCCACTGGGAAGCAAGGATGGGTACAAATGAATTAAATAAATAAAGATCCAGAGGGCTGAGTTGGGAAACCAGGGATTTAGGCTGGCAAGCACTAGCCGCTTTCTCAGGGTCTCTTGGGTTCTTTGCAGTGGATGGCGTTCTGCTCTGCCCACCCACAGGACTGTGTCCCCTTAAGTCCAAGGAAACTGACCC
>NW_015279906.1:0-343 GCF_001447785.1 Gekko japonicus | reverse complement strand
AAAAAAAAAAATCCCTTATACCAGTTGGCAGGGAAAGTGAAAATCACAGCCTCCAAAGCACTTTCCCAGTTCATGAAATCATGTCTAATGAGACAGATGAACATATGAATGGCTCCTAATGAGCTCAAAATTGTACACTCTGGCCTTAGTTTAATTTTGTAAGCCTTTGCAGATATTTTGTGTTAGGCATATTATGAAATAAGAAGCGGCCACTAGGCTGAGATAAACCAATTTGAGAGATTAAAGTACTGAACTCAAATGGTTTCATTAACTTCTAAGCCATGAGTCAATGCTATAGTGAAATGTGGCTCATTCCATAGGCAGACTGATCCAGCTTTTCCAG
>NW_015279905.1:0-343 GCF_001447785.1 Gekko japonicus | reverse complement strand
AAAACAGCGGAGCAAATGCTCGATGCAGAACGGGCCTAAGTCCAGCAGATGACCAACCCACTCCCTTCTCCTTGAGAGCACCTGGGGAGATGCATGTCTGAATGGAGAGGGTCTGGTTTTCTGTGCAAGGAAGGACTCCCCCCTAGCCCATTCTTCCTGCTCCATAATAAGTGACAGGCTTTCCATTTTTACACTGGACGACAATGTGTTCATTTATGTTTTTGCCAAAGAAGCCACCATGGTATTCGTCAAGGTAACAATTAGTCAATGGAAGGTCACGTGATTCCCTGATCATAGTTAATTTCATTCGTCCAAAATGGCAGATTTCTAGAAGCTGTTCATC
>NW_015279904.1:0-343 GCF_001447785.1 Gekko japonicus | reverse complement strand
TCACATATGTGATTTATGCAGGTGCTTTTCTACCTCCAGCATCCTGCTAACAGAAGACAGAACAGTCTCTGAAGAGGCTGGAATGTTAAAAGCAGGTTGCCGAAATCACGGGATTTGTTGTTCTGTAGCTAGGCAATGCATCCTTTTGAAGGGTTGGCATATATCAGTTTTCGAAATCCAGGCTGCCTGCTGCTCCATATATGAGACAAATGGTTGGCTAAGTGTGCAAATGAATGGCTGCCTTGCCTATCGATTGCTCTGGGCCTGCTCCTGATCGGAATCAACGTACAAGAGTTGGGGAAAGATCAGCAGAAGCATCTTGTTGGGTGTTACAAGTCAAAAC
>NW_015279903.1:0-343 GCF_001447785.1 Gekko japonicus | reverse complement strand
GATGATGGCGCATCGCACTAGGATTCAGCGGAAAAATCTACGGTGAGGCCAGCGTTTCCGCTGAATCAGAGAGCGGTGTGACATCACTTCTGGGATCATCCTGGGGAAATCACAGCCATGGTGACCGCATGACCTCGTTGCTAGGATGATGGTACATCGCACTAAGATTCAGCAGAAAAATCTACGGTGAGGCCAGCGTTTCTGCTGAATCAGAGAGCGGTGTGACGTCACTTCTGGGGTCATCCTGGAAATGACATCATGTCATTGTCATGAAAGTGCGACTCCAATTTCCTCCCCCCTCCCCCGATTCCCATCAGGTGTCAGCTGCTGGGTGGCTGCCCTG
>NW_015279902.1:0-343 GCF_001447785.1 Gekko japonicus | reverse complement strand
AGCCCACCTGTAGAAAACGGCAATTGGAACGTACTCTGTAAAACTTTTGCTTATGATGGCTAAACTCATGTAGCACTCTTGGTTATATGAGAAAGGCACCAGTGACCAATAGCCTTCACTTCTTATTCCTTACATTTGCTGATGTTTCATAAAATTGCTCCTCTCTTAAAACCTATTCTTCTTGCTTCAGATGATGCAATCAAATAACCTACTTTTTAAAAATAGGATTTTTTTTACTGTTTCATTGTAATTGGATGAAATATGCTGTTTATAGACACATTGGAGAGAAAGACATGTTCAACAATTCTTCAGATTGTTCTTATCCTTAAATCTTACCTTCATC
>NW_015279901.1:0-343 GCF_001447785.1 Gekko japonicus | reverse complement strand
ATTTGAGTGAGCTACAAGCTAATATTATAGCCTTTATAAAAGTTGTGAAGATTAAATGGCAACATCAGGTGGTGCTGATCACTAACACCAGCAGGGGAGGAAGATTATTAAGTTTCTTGCCTGGCTTGTTCATAAACTCAGCGACTCTCAGGCTTAAGGCGGTGGTTAGTTGTTTTCAGTCATGCTACTCGGTTGCCTATTTCCTTGCATCTTGAGATCTTTCCACAGCTAGAAGTCCTAGTCCATCATTTGGTTTGTTTGCAGAAACAGTGTGGTGCCAAATTGAAAACTGCATCCTCAAAGTGTTCTTATTTAGAGTAAAAGGGCATTATGAAATCCTTTT
>NW_015279900.1:0-343 GCF_001447785.1 Gekko japonicus | reverse complement strand
ACCTCCCCATCTTACACGGGCTCGATTTCCATAAGTGAGAAGCAAAATCAAGGGGGAGGGGGGTGAACCTTCACGGGTGAGAAGTCCAAACTCTTCTCCGAGTGACACTGTGGACACACTCAAACGCTTCTATTGCCATGCGTGCATATCATCCTCTGCATGATCAGTGAGGCATAAAGAAAGATGGCTTCTCCGGTATGATATAGTTAAGGAAGAAGAATGCCCTCCATTTACAGGGTGTTAACAAAACCAGTGTGGACCATATGGTGGAAAGCCTAATGGAATATATTAAGAATCGTTATATGCTTCACGATCCAAGAGATCCCTCAAACACCCCCCCCCC
>NW_015279899.1:0-343 GCF_001447785.1 Gekko japonicus | reverse complement strand
GGTGCTACTGGACTCTCGCTCTTTTCTGTTGTGTATAGTGATTAATCTTACTGGTTCTTTTCTTACCAAGAACATATATAGGATTTCCCATTTTTCATGGTCTTCCTAAGATTCACAAAGAAGGTTTTCCACCCCCAGGCAGACCAATAGTCTCAGGTCTGGGTTCTGTTTTGGAACCCCTTGTTAATCCTGTGTTAGAACTCGACTTCCGATGTTTGAGATACCACCCGTTTCATACAGCGGGTGGAAGGCATGCAGGCTGAGGAGAATATCGGTCTTCTCGCCACAGTGTCGATTCTTTGCATACTTCCATTCCTCATGATGCTGGGAAAGATTGAAGGTC
>NW_015279898.1:0-343 GCF_001447785.1 Gekko japonicus | reverse complement strand
AAAAACCCCAGGGCCCCTGCCAAACCAAACAGTATCACCAGGTATTCAAATTGGCCCAGCAGGGTATTGAAAGCTGTCTTGTGTACATCCCCCTCCTGGATGCGCACCCAAAAATAAACATCTCTCAAGCCCAGTTTCATGAATATGCGCCCCTCAGCCAGGAGGTCTTTGATAAGGGGCAGGGGGTAGGTGTTAGACATTGATACAGCGTTTAAACCTGGTGCACAGTCTCAACCCCCCATCCTTCTTTTTCTAGAAAAGCACTGGGGCAACGAAAGGGGAGGAAGCCAGGTGAATGAAGCCCCAAGCAAAGTTTTTGTCCACAAACCTACGCAGCTCCTCC
>NW_015279897.1:0-343 GCF_001447785.1 Gekko japonicus | reverse complement strand
TGAATGACTTCTCATCATGGATGTGTCAGATGTTGAGGCATGCAGTGGGTCAGACAGGATACCAGAGTGTGAAGTCAAGTTGTGCATCAGGGACCTGAAAGGTCAGAGTTGGGTAGCAAGTTTGGAGAGGGGCAGCAAAACATTATGGAAGGGCAATCCACAGCTAGGCAGAAGCATGGTAGAGATCAGGCAAGAAATTAAAGGGTAGTACAGAGAAGAGGCAAGGCGTGAAGTCAAAAGAGGTGGGTGAGAATTGAGAACAATGTTAGCACAATCTTCACACTACAAACAAGCCGCTCAGGACGTTGCAACCTTATAAGTAAAGTAAAGGTAAAGGTTTCCC
>NW_015279896.1:0-343 GCF_001447785.1 Gekko japonicus | reverse complement strand
AACCACCTCTGCTCATCTCTTATAACTTAGCAGACTTTATTTACCAAGTTTCACAAAAAGGGAATTGTGTGTTACTGTTTACTCAGACATAGTACAATTCATCTTACATTACTGCTTTCCCAGTTTACAATGAAGCAATGAAAAACTCAATGGGTCTGTTACAGATGCTTAGCACTCTCTCATGACCATGATAGTGGGAACTGCTATCAAGTCTCAGCCAACTTATGGTGACACCGTAGAGTTTTCAAGACGAGAAATGAACAGTAGTGGTTTCCCAGTGCCTACGTCTGCTTTGCAGCCCTGGACTATCCAAACAGAAATCAGGGCCAATATTTATTTATTT
>NW_015279895.1:0-343 GCF_001447785.1 Gekko japonicus | reverse complement strand
CTGCTGGAGAAAGACAGTTCTTGCAAGGCTTATTACAGGGAGTTCAGGAAGGTCAGTGGCCTCTTGCCAAGCTTGGTTGGAAGCATGTGTGCAAAGCATGGTGCTATCCCGGTTGGCCCGGGATGGACCGTCTGGGAGAGACGTCAGGTGGTGGAAGGTCTTTTTCTCTCTCTTTAGGTGATCGAAGCGGCTGACGTGATCTTGGAAGTCCTTGATGCCCGGGACCCCCAAGGCTGCCGTTGCCCCCAGGTGGAGCAGGCTGTGGTGGAGGCCGGAGCTCACAAAAGACTGGTCCTGGTGTTGAACAAGATTGGTAAGTGCGGGAGCCCATCTCTCTTGGGAA
>NW_015279894.1:0-343 GCF_001447785.1 Gekko japonicus | reverse complement strand
CAGCGGCCTGTAAGGCTGCGGAGGAGCCCACGGTGGGACATAGCTCATTGCTAGCAGCGTCATGTTAAAATGAATACACTGCTCCCATTTCACAAGATCGATTCAAGCTTCCAGTTTGTTTCCAATTGCAATTAAAATAGAATGGGACAAATGGCATTTGTTCCATTCTGTACTTGTCCCACAGTTTTTGCTTCACCATGTGCTCCTTTCCACATCCTTTCATTGATTCACTGCAAATTCTTGTGAACTTCATTTGTGTGATTGATATGTATTTGATACACATATCACAAAGCATGCTTCCACTTGTACTACAGGGGAACTAGGTCTACCCCTTCAGTGGGAG
>NW_015279893.1:0-343 GCF_001447785.1 Gekko japonicus | reverse complement strand
GGGGGGGGAGGCAGTGCTTCTTGGAGAGCTAGGAGCTGGCAGGAAGGGGGGAAAGCTTGCCGCTCTTGACAAGACATATGACTTCAGCCAGCAGGGCTCTTTTTTAAGTTGGTGGTTCCTGTTACATAAAGCAGGCATTCTGTGTATCCAAAGTCTGGTTCCTGATGGGACTTCTGCTGTTCGCCCTGCAGACTGGTTTTATTCAACAAAGTCTGTTTGTGTGTTTCCTCCATTTGTCTGTTTCTTGGATGCCTCCTGGACTCGTTTGCCCGCCAGTCCATCTGTAATCCTGTTTTTTTTGCCTGTGTTGTGGATTGGTTCCAGTTGCGCAAAACCTACTGAA
>NW_015279892.1:0-343 GCF_001447785.1 Gekko japonicus | reverse complement strand
CCAGGTTCAAGTGGAGGAGTGGGGAATCGTGGCTCAGTGGTCGTGGCTCAGTGGTTGCATCCAAGAGTTCCAGGTTGCAATCCAGTTGTCCCAGTTAGAGACTCTCAGGTGTTGGGGAAGACATAAGAACACACGAAGAGCCCAGCTGGATCAGACCAAAGGCCCATGTAGTTCAGCATTCTGTTTGCACAGTGGCCAACCAGCTACCTCTAGGAAGCCAACTAACAGGAAGACTGCAACAGCCTCTGATACTCTGATACTATCTCTCGTACTGAAGGGAGGAGATATTCATCACGGTTAGTGGTGGCCATTGTTAGCTCCGTCCTCCATGAATTTGTCCACT
>NW_015279891.1:0-343 GCF_001447785.1 Gekko japonicus | reverse complement strand
CTGTCACTATCCCTATAGGGACACTACATCATGCCAACCAACCCTGAAACATGAACACAACTCAATATACATACAAGTCCACTCTGACTTGCAGAGTAACCAGGAGTCCAAAAGACGATGGGAGAAAACCCCCTCCTCTACTTCTGCTCTCTCAAGCAGTGAGTTCCACCAGCACACTCAGGGTAATCAGCAGGAGTGTAGTACAAGTATGTTGAGCGGTTTTGGGGGACAGATTCTGGCTTCAGTTATAGGCTTCGAAGACTGGATCAAAACAAAAGTTTCCCCCCCTCCTGGACTTGGAAAAGGGGGAGAGGAATTCATGTGAGCTAATCAGCATGCTCCC
>NW_015279890.1:0-343 GCF_001447785.1 Gekko japonicus | reverse complement strand
TGTGGCTGTTGAAGGTGGGGCAGAAGCCCAAGAAAGTAGGGGATGCCCGTCTCCCATCTGAGGGTTGGCAACTCTAGGCGATGCTGAGAATTAGATATATTGACCTTCTCACTAAACATTTGCATATCACAATTTTGTTTAAATATGAATATAAATACATTTATAAAAGAATTTAATTTCATTAAAAACAGATTTTCACTGATCTGGAAAATTTCCCAAATGCTCAGATAATTAGGGCAGAATAAATGTATTTGCTTAATTTATTTGCTTATTTTCAACCCTTATGGTTTTCCATAATACCCTCAAAGTGACCCTCAGAAAGCATAGTTCCAAATAGGCTTTG
>NW_015279889.1:0-343 GCF_001447785.1 Gekko japonicus | reverse complement strand
CTGCAGGAAATGACCCCTGCCAATGACAGAAAAATGTTGTACATGCATATTGTCCACAACACCCCAAATTCCAGGAAAACCTGGTATGCAAACTTTCTGCTTCATTACTTCTAAGCTGGGGAGTTCAAGTATATTTAAAAGTAGTTAAAGTTTTCCCATACTAAGAAGTTAAACATTTGGTATATCCATAGTCCATTATTACTGCTACAATCAAAAGGAAGAGTTTTGAAGGCTCTCCTTAGACATGGGGAGAAATAACCAAACCCTGATATCAATGTTACCTCTAGCCCCCAGCCCAAATTATCAAATTATATACAAACAAGGGGCGGGACCCGCGATACTC
>NW_015279888.1:0-343 GCF_001447785.1 Gekko japonicus | reverse complement strand
CTCACCCCATGAGGCAGGTGGGAGCTGCTGCTGTTGCCACCAGAAGCTGGCTACCCCAGATGGGGTGGGCATAAGGAGCTGCTGCCAGCATGGGGCCCAGGCCAGCTGCTTCCGCTACCCAGTGGTTACCCCCATCTGTGTTCCCTACCTGAAATAGTCCCAGGGAGAGACTATGGCATGTATTAGGGATGTACAACAGGCCCAATAGCGCCCCCTGATGGTCTCAGGCTGAAGCCCCTTCTGCATGTGCATTGCAGTGTTGATCTTAATCAGCCACTACAACACGTGCAGGAATTGAAGAGAACACGCTGGTCTTGTGTGCCCGTGGTATGTCCTGACACAG
>NW_015279887.1:0-343 GCF_001447785.1 Gekko japonicus | reverse complement strand
CTCCGTGTGACCGCAGCCATAGTATACAATTAGTTTAACCTAGTTTGCATCACAGTTTCATGTGGTGTCTGAATGCAGACATCCTGGCTGAATCTTGATTTAATCCTGGCTTGCTCTCTAGTGGTACCCTCACAGGCTACAGGATACAGGAAGAAGGAAACGAAACCAGCATTTTTAGAGGGAAGACAGGGTTGGTGATTGTCTGCAGTGACTAGCTGCAGAATCCTGGTTGCACAAGCTAGCCTGTAGTTCAAACAAGCCATGATTTCGTGTTCCGTGTGAACCGAGCCTGTGTATTCCTGGGGAGAGGTAAGAACCTGGTCTAGGGATACTGTTTGAGGCA
>NW_015279886.1:0-343 GCF_001447785.1 Gekko japonicus | reverse complement strand
TCAGATTATTTTACATGATTTTTCTATGGGTTCTGTTTGGGTTTCTTTCCAGGAAGAATCATATCAGCTTGCAGAACCTGATTTGAACAGTCATACTTGATAAGGCCAGAAGATACCCAAGAACTTATTGTAAACTCCTTGGGGAAACCCGGCTTCCCAGGGGATTTGTTGTCTGGCTGTCTTGCTATGCCTCGGAGTTCCTCTGTGTTCCCCTTCTACCTCTGACCAAAATGTAGACCACGGCCAATTTAATTTAAAATTGGATTTTCCGTTAAATAGAAATCAAAGCATCAGTGTCTTCAGACTCAGTTCTGTTTTTTGTGAGTGTGTGTGTGTGTGTGTG
>NW_015279885.1:0-343 GCF_001447785.1 Gekko japonicus | reverse complement strand
CCCCCCCTCCATTCCTCAGGGGTACCACTGTCAGTCTGTTGCTGCAGAAAGAGACCAGGGTTCTTGTAGACAGTCCCTTCCAGGTCTTTCTGTGGCTGATATGAAAGTCACTGTTCTCCTACAAAAAGAACTTCAAAGGAAGAATCCAATGGGGAAATTGCTGAATCAGCATTCATCAGGGAATTCAGGGCTGTTTCCTTGCCGGACCTCGATAAGGACTTTTCTCGATCATTACAAATGCTAACAGCTTAATCTATCCCACCTCCTGCACATGTTGGTTAGCTATGCTATGCCCCTGTGTTTTTTCTTTGGATCTGCTTATCATATTTCAGTGACACTTTTC
>NW_015279884.1:0-343 GCF_001447785.1 Gekko japonicus | reverse complement strand
ATGAATTTTACTACAGGTGTAATATATTTGACCAATGATCCTCAGAATGAAAGCCCTGATTATGCTTCACTATCAGATGAAGACAGCAATAGATCGAACTTTATGAACCTTATTTGTGCTTATTACATAGTTTTGGGCTCCAGGGGCACATTATGCTAACTATTATTTACAAACTTCCCAGGAGAAAAGCAAATATGCAGTTGGAGTCATGTTCATTGTTATGTGTTTGGCTATGAATCCCTACTATTTGAGCCGCAGCTATTAGTTTATCATTATTAGGCCAGAATGTAACTAAGGCGTATCCCCGGGCTGCTTTATTCAGATCAGCAGGGATTGTGAAAGA
>NW_015279883.1:0-343 GCF_001447785.1 Gekko japonicus | reverse complement strand
CTAAGAGGTCATTTTAGGACAAAACTAAGCATCCCTTTCAGTGTACTTGCACACCACTATGAACCAGAATAAATATTTGATTGGGCCCCAAACTCCCAAAATAGCATACATCCAGGTAAGCAGCCTGAATGGTCATTTGTAAGATTTTTTCTGTTTCTTAAAAATAAATAGAATTGGTTGAATATTTAAGGTCTGTTTGCCCAGGAAGAATCTTGAAGGACAGACCTAGTAAGAATTTATACTTCGGCACAGCATTAACTTTATTTTTTGTTAAAGGAACAGTAAACACTGGCATGCTAAAAAAAGAAACGTGGTTAGGAGGGGTTGTGGCTCAGTGGTAGAG
>NW_015279882.1:0-343 GCF_001447785.1 Gekko japonicus | reverse complement strand
ACACCGCCCTGAGCCCTGTCCTATGGGGAAGGGTGGTCAACAAATTGAACCTAACAAATAAATTAAGTAAACTGCCATTCAGTAGTCCATATTATCTGCTGGAGGTCAAAGAAGGTCATCACCCTGTGTTTAGAAGCACAAATGTGGGCTTTATCCAACTCATCCACTTTAGATGGGCTCTCATGTTCATTTCTGACAAAGTAAAGCCATTGGAACCTGACCCCTTTTTCTCTGTGAACGTACACCCATACGAGAAGATCTGGTATTTACCATATCGGACTCTATGAAAACTTATAAGGGGGGAGTAGCAGTATAAATCTGTGGAAGCAAAAACACTAGGTAA
>NW_015279881.1:0-343 GCF_001447785.1 Gekko japonicus | reverse complement strand
GCTCTGCATTATTTTCAATTCATCTTAAATATGTTTAACTGGAAGAGCAATAATTTGAATACAAGTGACCTCTATTGGACTAGAAAGCCTCACCCCACACTGGTCCCACACTGACCAGTTTTATAGAGAGGATTCAAGTCCACACATAGGACCAACATAACAGACAGATGTGCAGAAAACATGCACTAGATTTATAACTTTATCTCCCTTTAATTATTCCCATAAAAATAAGTTCTGAAGAGAGTGTTAAGTTGTCAATGACCATCACTTTTCTCCTAACTCTACAGAGAACACTCAACTATGCTCAGTAACTATACAGCCTGTCACAGTAATCAAGAGTATT
>NW_015279880.1:0-343 GCF_001447785.1 Gekko japonicus | reverse complement strand
TGGCTTGGACATACACGTATTTATCTTATTAGCTCTATGCCTGTTTGACCTGAGACTTCTTCTAGGATACATAATTCATTTGAGCAAAGCCCAATGGGACGTATCCATCTTTTAGCCACAGTGTATACAGATTCCATTAATTGATGCTTCAGTAACTGCTGAAAATGCAGCTACTTGGAAATTATTCAATATGCAAACACACTTAGTATAGAAGCCTCTTTTTTGTACGTCTTTAGTAAAGTTTTTTTTTTTTTAAGTTTCTGTTAAGCACAGAATGAAACCATAGACTAAGATTAGAGTAATAATTTTATATTGATATAGCACAACTACTTTGATTCTGCCT
>NW_015279879.1:0-343 GCF_001447785.1 Gekko japonicus | reverse complement strand
TATGCACATTGCAGCAGTTCCATAATAGCACTCTGTCCACTGCATTTTGAGCCAAGCTGAAGTTCCTGAACAAGAACCAAGTAGAGTGCATTCAGGTAGCTAAATCTGAATGTACCAAGGTATGTTGCATGACAGTGGCTGGCTCCACTTTCCCCAGGAATCCAGGAGCCACTGGACAGCATCCCTGATCTTTCAGGGGGAGTGCAATCCTCTCCAGGCTGAACCACATATTCCCATATCAACTCTATTCCTCTCTTATCTGGATTTCGTTCCAGCTTGTTGTGAAATATTTAGGAAAATAAATTCTGTTATACTCTAGGAATGCTTTGGAACATTAAGGCTG
>NW_015279878.1:0-343 GCF_001447785.1 Gekko japonicus | reverse complement strand
AAATGCAGGAGTACTGGAAGAACGGAGAACAAAACAATTGTCTCAGCGCGCGTGTTGTGCAACTGTCAGAATACCACCCATGACATTGGGCACATTTCTTTTGTCAAGCTCTTGACAACTCCCTTGCGTGACCTACGGTGTCCATGTAAATGTTTAACACTAAAAGCACGTGAAGTTCAAACTATGCATCGTAAGTTCAAATAAGTTCAAACAGAAGTCCAAACTTCGTATCATAAGGTGCAAGAAACTGGCAGCATTTCAATGTCAAGTTCATATCACGGTACAGAGTTCTTTCTGGATGC
Source organism: Gekko japonicus (assembly GCF_001447785.1). Lineage (NCBI taxonomy): Eukaryota > Metazoa > Chordata > Lepidosauria > Squamata > Gekkonidae > Gekko > Gekko japonicus. Next base: position 41 of record NW_015279878.1, on the reverse strand, counting down.
CATAGTATCCTCCCGTAGTTTAATGCCTAGTCATTGTTAGT
>NW_015279877.1:0-343 GCF_001447785.1 Gekko japonicus | reverse complement strand
GAGATTCATGGGTGGGTTCATGGGGTGAACTGGTCTCCCAAAGCCTGAACCAGGGGTTTGGCCTGGTTCATACTGAACCAGCATTCATAAATCAGTTCGTGCCCATCCCTACTGTCAAGTTTGATTGGGGTGTGCAGGTGAGGGGTTGAATTCATAGTCCGAGGTGGATTTCTTATGGTCTAGCACAAATATTCAATAACGCTATGTGTATGTACTCGCACGTGCATGCACAGTCTGTCGTATTCCATGGTACAATCTCACGAGTCCTGAAATAACAAATTCTGTTTTGTTTTTGCGATGGTGGTGCAGCCTGTATCTCCCTCTGAGCCTAGATGAAGGGTCC
>NW_015279876.1:0-343 GCF_001447785.1 Gekko japonicus | reverse complement strand
TCCTAGAACTTGTGGTGCTCAGGGAACACATTACAATTTATGGTGGCAATGTTAGATGATCCAGAGATGTGGGAGCTGAGGTCCTTGTGCAGCTATTAAGAAAGCTTATAGTTGCCAAGAGTCATCATTCACCAGTGCTTCAAATTCCATTCACAAGGATGATAGCAGATAAATCATTTAAAACATTTACAACCTACTCTTCCAAAGCACAGACCATCTGGCAACAGGTTAAAAACATAGATAACCAATACACAATTTATTCCAAAACTATAAAAACTGAGCCCATAACTAAATTCAACCCTCACCTAATAAGAACATAGTGGTCCATCTAGTCCAGCATCTT
>NW_015279875.1:0-344 GCF_001447785.1 Gekko japonicus | reverse complement strand
CCCTCTTGAAGCCATCCATGCTTGTATATTACTGTTTTCCACTTCCTTTCCACTGCATCCCAGCCCACCACCTCCTTGTCTGCTCTTTCCCACATTTTGAAATGCACAAACTAATTAACGCTTCACAATTACCTACTGACTATTGCAAGCTGTCTCCCTGCAGCCTAACTCAATGGCCAGTAATAGCAAAAGTTGATGGAACGGTCCAGAAATCAATCAATTTATAAATGAACACACTGGCACAGCCTCATATGAACTGTAATGGGGAAGCAGCCTACCGTTCTTTAGACAACTGCATGACCATCATCCTGCATTATGACAAAGAGCTGCTCTGATTGGCTGCC
>NW_015279874.1:0-343 GCF_001447785.1 Gekko japonicus | reverse complement strand
GAGCCGTTGATCTCCTTTTTTATAATAACATGTGGAATTTACGACATTAATTCTCCTGTTGTAATTTTGTACTAGAGCATTTCTTTTGGGGGCGAGAATAATAATTTAAAAAAGAATTTTTCCACTGCCTCATAGCATTAGGCTCTCAAGTCTACTTCCAGCAATAAACAGTCAAACAAAGGAAGCTAAGAACACAAGAGACACAACTATAAAGTCCATTAAAAGACTTGGAATAATGCAATAATAAAACCAGTATTAAATAAGCTTTTGTTGCATTCCGAGAACGAGTGCAGGGGTCAGAGTGTCGGAGTGGGGTCCAGGAGACTCGAGTTCAAATCCATTT
>NW_015279873.1:0-343 GCF_001447785.1 Gekko japonicus | reverse complement strand
CCTGCATCTCTTTTTCTACGAAATGACTCGTATGTACATGTGTTTAAAAAGGGAGCTTGGGGAAGCAGAAGTAAGTGGAGCTGTCTCAAGGTCCCTGGTGTGGTGTTGGTGCACTTTGCTCATTTTCAGGCATTGCTTCTGTTTACTGTAAACACCGACTTCCCACGGGTGGTACTTTAAGCGTGCCAAAGGCACAGGGATGATTGCAAATGGGAGCTCTAGCAGAGCTCCCGGATACCTTTCTTTCCGAACATTTTAAAACCTGCGATGCTTGCAGAAGCTCAAAGCAGCTTTGCAGAAAACCATGCCGATAAAATATCCCTGCAGTAAATTAGCACTGGAA
>NW_015279872.1:0-343 GCF_001447785.1 Gekko japonicus | reverse complement strand
CACAACAACCCTGTGAGGTAGATCAGGTGCTCTGGGTGACTGGGGGCAGGGACTGTCTCCTTCTGCATGTGAAGCACTGCGAAGTGCCAGGCACGTTGATGTCAGTAACAATAGTAATCCAGGTGACCGTCGCATTTGTCGCGTGACCCGAGCAATCACACACTGACTCAGAAATCAGACCTGTCAGGTTCACATCACATCTCGTCAAGAGACGTAGCTCGATGGGAAAGGAAAACGCCCACACGAAAAGTTGAGCCGTGGGTTATCGATCTCCACGATTGGCGCTGCTGTTGGCCGCTGTGAGAATTTCGGATGGGGATGGATCCTGGGCCCTGACTTGGAT
>NW_015279871.1:0-343 GCF_001447785.1 Gekko japonicus | reverse complement strand
CAAGAACAACATTTCTGGCGCTCCAGCCCGTCACTCTCCTGTGGCTTGGGGTGCCGCTTAAACCACCAGGAAAGACAGGCCAAATTCCCACCCGCTGGCTCCTTCCCTTTCTGGTGCAGCGCTAGAGTAAAGGAGCGGGGTGAGCAGGAGGCATTTCCCTGCTTTGCCGCAGCGGGCTTTTGTTTTGTATGTGACTGCGGCAGTGAAGGCGCTTGGGTGGCAGCGCTCAAGAATCCCTTTCTATCGGGCGTGCTTCTGAGGAGTCAATTATGAGACGCGCTCTAGTTTGGTTATTATCCCAAAAGAAGCACAGAGGAGCGAAGAGGAGGCCTGTCGCCGCCTC
>NW_015279870.1:0-344 GCF_001447785.1 Gekko japonicus | reverse complement strand
GGGAGGGAGGGAGGGAGGGAGGGAGGTCTATGTGGGGCAAAGCTAAGTCTACCGCTTGGTTAGGTGATGGTGGCTGCGAAATAGATGTATTTGCAAACACAAGTATGTCACATTTATAGTTTACATTTTAGATTCCTTATGTGTGAAAAGGCACTCAGTGTCCCATTCTGGCCAGCCGGAAGCCGAGTTCTGCAAAGGTGTGCTAATGAAGTTGCCAGCTGCTTGGAGGTGTGTGTGTGTGGGGGAATGTCCTGCCCTTTCAGCAGAGGCTAAATAAGATGTTATTTACCAAGCAATGGTGTTTTCATTTGTGCCATGAAAAGTTTCAACTGCCCATTCCCACA
>NW_015279869.1:0-343 GCF_001447785.1 Gekko japonicus | reverse complement strand
CTGATGGCCATGAGATTCCTGTGGCCTATTACTCCCGGACGCTGTTGGCTGCAGAGCACAACTATGTGCAGATCAACAAAGAGGCCCTTGTGATTGTTGCCAGTGTGAAAAAATTTCATGACTTCCTGTATGACTGGGCCTTCACAACAGTTACTGACCACAAGCCCCTATTGGGTTTGCTCGCTCCAGACCATCAGACCAGACCACTGGTCTATCTTCCTTGTGGGATACCAGTATGTGCTGGTCCACTGCCTCGGTAAAACAATGGGGCATGCTGACGCCTTAAGCCACCTTCCGTTGCCCTCCTCCGACCCTGACCCCGTGCCAGCCCACCACATCACCT
>NW_015279868.1:0-343 GCF_001447785.1 Gekko japonicus | reverse complement strand
ATGTGCATGGGAAACAAAAGGCAACACCCACCCCCGCCCCACTCACCCGAGGGGGTGTCTGTTCGCGCGGTGACAGGCTGAGCCCACAGCTACAAAGGATGTGTGCTTGCGTAACACCGTGTCAAATTTCACTGGAGGAAATAGGGGTGCTTCCCCTCCACTCCAAATGGCACTTATGACTGCAGCTTAAGTCATGATTGTCTCCTTAGCCTACTTTTAGCTTTGTAGTTCTACAAAAACACTCATCCTCATGCTCAATCTTAGTCCATGTAAGATGCTGCAGACTGTGTAGGGGACCAGTCGGACGACTCTTTCCAAGCCATTTAATTCCCCAACCTGCTCT
>NW_015279867.1:0-343 GCF_001447785.1 Gekko japonicus | reverse complement strand
TATGCTCACTCATTTGGAGTTGTATTTCAGGCTCAAGTTCCTCTTAAACAATAGGGAGTTAAACTAATGTGTTAACATGTAGCCTAATCTTAAACTTTGCACATATTGGAACATTATGTGGTTTTCCTGTGAGCAAGGGCTTCCCCTGTTCATCTCCTAATAGAGTGCACCTCTGCCTACAATGGCAAAGTGCAGACATGTTAAAATAGTTGGGATAGCCCATGCCTTATGGGAGTGGTGATTAGCAAGCAGATACCAGATTGCTTGCAAGATCACTGCACAGCATTAAGTTTATTTAATTTCAGCAGGGATTATTCATACCTATTTTATGCTATACTTCTCC
>NW_015279866.1:0-344 GCF_001447785.1 Gekko japonicus | reverse complement strand
TTCGAGCAAGGGAAACCTTTGCCTTTTAGGAATCTTTACTCCGAATTCATTGCCCCTGAATTCTCCAGGACTGTCAACACTGCACTCCTGAACACAGCTACATCTTTGTAGGCCTCTTGGCTCCAGTTGATCGAGAAGGGCGTCGCTGTGCTTCGATTTACGGTGGGATCCGCACCGTGTGAAGCCAGACGCCGGACATGCCTTAGACCTTCAGAAGGGGCCCGCTGGGTCATATGGGAGATCCATCTAGTCCCACTTACAGCCGGATCCTCCTTACGCTTATTCAGAAGCAAATCCCGCTAAGATCGGCAGGATGATTCCCTCTTAGAGGTTAAAAAAAAAAA
>NW_015279865.1:0-343 GCF_001447785.1 Gekko japonicus | reverse complement strand
CATGGAGAAGATCATAAGAGCAGCCATCTTCCACTCTGGCCCTGCTCCTACACCTTTGAGCATCGCCTCTCTATGAAGAAAGTAAACAGGGACAAGAAGGAGAACCAAACAATGGGTGCCCTGACGTTTAACTCAGTTTTGACCTCCACATCCTAGCCAAGAAACTTTATTCCAAAAGAAAAGTCAAGTTGCTCAGAATACCAAGGGCTGGCTCTAGTTTTCCCTCCATCGAAACATTTTTGGAATAATTCCCGTGGAAGGACAGATGTGAACAATTTTCATGCAGAATGGAAAATGCATCGATTTTGCAAGAAGGATTTGCAGGCAGGAGCTAAACAGAATC
>NW_015279864.1:0-343 GCF_001447785.1 Gekko japonicus | reverse complement strand
GGTGTGGGAGAGAGTGTAGCTAGGGTAGACATAAAATATTTGAGACCAGGATTTGAGCTGGTAGGATAAGGGATAAAATTAGATCCAGCTGATTAGTGATAAGTCTGCCATTTCCTTAACAGGAAAGTGACCTCACACATTACCATTTCTTCTCCACACCACAAACTGTCCAGCCACAGGGATGGAGTGCATACCTGCACATACCTGGTGGTAGACAGGAATGTTAATGGCTATGGATGAGAAGTGCAGGTGTGGGATGTGAGAGTAGGGAGAGGCTATGACTCAGGTGCAGGTGCTATGGAGAGGAGCAGGCTCCAGAGCCAAGTGAGGACATGTAGACATT
>NW_015279863.1:0-343 GCF_001447785.1 Gekko japonicus | reverse complement strand
TCCTTCCTCTCCCAGGTGCTGGATCCCACTAAGGACAAGCAGTGCCGACTGGAAGCAAGAGGAGGTGCCGCTGCTTCTGCTTTCTCCTTCCTTTCTCACCTCCTGCCTCCCTGCAAGAAGAAAGGCAGGCAACTGGCAGCCAAGATCACTGGGAGGAGGGGGCGATGTGTCCCTCCATCTCCTTAGGAGTTTCTGGTGAGTCTCTCCTCGTAAAAAACAAAGAAAGGGGGGGGGTAACAAACTCAACCAAAATATGCCAAGAATGCTTCAAGGGTCAAGCTACAGGAAATTATTATTATTTTTGTATCAAAAGGAATGTGTTTAATACATGGTGTACACAATA
>NW_015279862.1:0-343 GCF_001447785.1 Gekko japonicus | reverse complement strand
CCAGTTCAAAGTGCTGGTGTTGACCTTTAAGGCCTTATGTGGCTTGTGGCCAGCATCCCCTAAGGACCACCTTCTCCCAGGTGAGGCTCTTTCCCCTCATGGCACACCCTTGCCTGTGACTTCTGAACACACAAAATTAGCCATGTGTCATCTGAAACCATACATCACATATCCCACCATTGCAGATATTTGTTTCTAATTCAGTACAGTCTTCTGAAAGATCTCTTGATTCTGTTTCTGATATTCCATTTCAATCAGCTGCAGAAAACTGATGCCATAGATTGTCTTACACAGTTATTAGAAAACATTTGGAGGGAGTAAAGGGTGCTCGGCCTTCACCTGG
>NW_015279861.1:0-344 GCF_001447785.1 Gekko japonicus | reverse complement strand
CAACCTATTTTTAAAAACAAATGGTTCACCCATCAATACCAGGCACACGGTTCCTCCTCGTCTCGAGGAGTCGCTATTTTATTTTCCAGAAACATTCAGTTCAATTGCCAGGATCAACTTTTAGATGTCAAGGGAAGATACTTATTTGTAAAAGGTCTGTTAAATAACACCTTAATGACAATAGGAGCTATATATGCCCCTAATGTGGGACAAGAAAATTTTTTACGTGAATCCTTTTTAGCACTGGAAACTTTTCAGGCCGGTCACACCCTGATAGGAGGTGATTTTAATACGATCCCAAATTTATTTTGGGACAGATCCTATAACCCTTTACTCCCAAAAAA
>NW_015279860.1:0-344 GCF_001447785.1 Gekko japonicus | reverse complement strand
ATCCTCCTCCTTCCCCCCTCCATCCTCCATCCATCTGGGCATGTTTTGCTTCCTGCTCCTGATAGCCTACTACTTCTCTCTACCCACCACGTTGGGCGACAGATCTGCTAGATTCCCTCTTGCCTGTTGGCCCTTCCTTCTTTGCCTCTCTGCAGCAGCAGGGCCTTTGGCCTTCCCTGCCTCATGAATGGCCAAACTGTATCCCCCAGGACTGACACTAGTTAGGGAAAGTCTTTCCCGTCTACATTTCAGGCCAAGGTATTGCCCCTTCCATAAAATGCTGCCCTAGACAGTCACCCAACTACTAGGGTAAAGCTAATGGCAGGGTTATCATTGAATCACAG
>NW_015279859.1:0-343 GCF_001447785.1 Gekko japonicus | reverse complement strand
AGACTGAGCTTCGAAGCTGAAAAAGTCTCTCCTGTAAGCAGGATAAAGGCTGTCATGTTTCTTTCCCCCTCCCGCGAGACGCGGTGGTGAAATCCAAACCCAGTTGTTTCCTGGGAGTCGTGCCCTGGAATTATTGTCACTCGGTTTGAAATGAGCTGTCAAGAATGTGGTGTGTCGCTTATTTGCATCTGCAGGTGAGATCCATGCAGTAGGCAGGTTTGGAAGGGTTAGGGAGCATCTGGAAACAGAGCTTGGGAATGTGAGTGTGACCAGATGTGCATGCCCCATCCCTGTCCTGTGGTTGACAGCTCCAAGTTGGGAAACACTTGGAGATTTGGGGGGC
>NW_015279858.1:0-344 GCF_001447785.1 Gekko japonicus | reverse complement strand
GAGAGATAAAGACAGAGCCTGGACAACCAACCGACCAACAGAGGTGAGATTGTGACCAGATGGTGGCAGCAGGAAACTAACCAGATGGTGGCAGCGAGAAGGACCTAATAGGGTGGAACATCCCTTCTCCCAGCCTGAAATTGCAGCCGGAAAGGCAGGCGAGAGAGATGCCGATATCTCCGCCAGCTGCTCTGCCTGCCAAAGGGAAAGATGCCCAAAGAAGGGAATGTCTGTGCTAAGGCGCTTCACTCTTTGGGACGCTCTGCAGCGGCTGCCCACTGCGCCAGAATCCCTTCTGTGCTGAGGGGGAGCACACCCGACCAGCGAAGGCTTCGGGGGGGGGG
>NW_015279857.1:0-344 GCF_001447785.1 Gekko japonicus | reverse complement strand
GAGCAATTCCACAACAGCCAGGATCAGAGTTCAAAGACTAGAGTTTGTTTTGGCCGCAAAGAGGAGTTTGCGGCGTCACTGGAAAGACGGGCACGTGAGCCGCTGGCTTGACGTCACTGTGGACTCTTCATTGAGTAAACTTTGATGCCAGCCTAGAGCTGCACATAAATACTGGTGCCTGAAGCACAGTGCCTGTCAGTGTGTAGACACTCACGTGTCCTACTCTGGAGTGGTGTTTTTGCCCTCCTGACAGCCATTCTGCTTTTATGAGAATGACCTTGCAGAGATTCCAGGCTTAATGATCTACTGTAGCAGGGATCATTGACCTTATTTTTGAAGGATAG
>NW_015279856.1:0-344 GCF_001447785.1 Gekko japonicus | reverse complement strand
GCTTCCGCTTCCTGCTTCTTCTGTAGAATATCACTGGCCGTGTTCTCCTGCTGCTTCTCCAGCTCCCTAACAAAAAGGAGACCAAGTTCAGTGTGGATTCGTGGCCTCTGCCTGGGATTTCTGCTAGCCCATTTCCTGCATCACATAGGCCGGCGATGCCCCATGCAGTGCTCACGTACACTCCTCTGCCCAGTGGAGCTCTTCCTAGCATCTGTGTGTAAAAAGACGGAAGGCAAGGCCGGTTCCCAGAAGTCTTGCTTGGGAACAGCTCCTCCCTCTTCACGTCGTCGCTAATCAGCTGGGCAGTGGAGGCAGCCTATGACCACCCAGCTGGGGGGGGGGGG
>NW_015279855.1:0-344 GCF_001447785.1 Gekko japonicus | reverse complement strand
AAGGCAAGCATTTATTTTTAATCGTTTAAGGATGTGACTTGCAATTTGCAATCAAATTGCCATTTGAACAGTGGAACACTAATGTGCAGCTGCAGAAGTGTGTTCCATATGTTCTAAGTTACACTTTCTTTACACTAAGAAAAAAAAGTTATGCCTATCAGACTGGGTTGGAACCCTGTGCGAATACCAACACATGCCCCAACACTTGAACACTCTGTTAGCCTTATCTGGATTGAGCTTCAGCTTCTTGGTCCTCATGAAGCACATTACCTATGTCTTTATTTCAAAAACACCAGATCTGTATGACTTGGCCCACCAAAAACCAACCAAATACAACCCACCAT
>NW_015279854.1:0-344 GCF_001447785.1 Gekko japonicus | reverse complement strand
GGTGGCAAAATGATAGACAGGTGGCAAAACTGTCAACAGAGGAACACAAACAAAACATAGCTGACACGCTTGCACAAGCAAATATACCCGCCACTCACATACACTGTTCAAGGCGTTTTCGTACCTCAAGACCAGCCTGCTCCGGGCCTCCAGCTATACTGCCCGCCTCCAGCAGCTGCTACAGGAAGACAGCTAGGAGAAGGGTAACAACTTACTGCACCCCATCAATGAATGCAGTGGTGGCTTACTGTCAGAGTGAGGTGCACCGTGCAAGGAATGCCAAGACATGCTGGGTTGTGCTAGGCTGCTCAAGTGAAGAGGTTCCTCCACTTCTCTGGGTGGAA
>NW_015279853.1:0-344 GCF_001447785.1 Gekko japonicus | reverse complement strand
AAATGTTTCAACATTTGTATGTGCGCTGCCTTGGGGACCCTGATCGGGTGGAGAAGTGGGATACAATTTTTTAAAATGAACATAAGGTGAATAAATCGTTGCAGACAAGATGCTCTCCCAAAATAAGCCCCGGAATGCTGTATGGACCCTGCAGGCCCTGGGGATGCTGAGGGCAGATTTCGGGGGGGGGGGGTACAAAATACTTTGAACCAGCCACGGTGTGTGTGTGTGTGTCAAAACTAGACGTGTCCCAGTCGCATAAAAACCAGCAACTAGGGAAGCCTCCAATTTAAGAGCCAGTTTGGTGTTGTGGTCCAGTGCGCAGACTCTAATCTAGGAGAACC
>NW_015279852.1:0-344 GCF_001447785.1 Gekko japonicus | reverse complement strand
ACCAAGAACTCAAAGACTAAGCACAGATCTCTATTACATAAAATGTCAAGTTAAATCCTGGGCATTTCTAGTGGGAAAGACCTCATATAAGAGGAGTGGGAAAGATGTCTGCTGTTAGTCTGGGTAGACAATACTGGGTGGAGACGGAGCAATAACCTGACTCCGTGCTAAGCAGCTGTGGACATACCCTTGAAAACTGAGATCTTTTCTCTCCTCAACAAAAATTTAAAACACGATGATCAAAGAAATATCATATACAGTACAAGTACTACTACTTCTATTGCTGCTGTTTGCTTACTGGGCGAAGGAATGTTTGTAAACTGAACAATAAGGTACAGTGGCAG
>NW_015279851.1:0-344 GCF_001447785.1 Gekko japonicus | reverse complement strand
CTGCACTGAAAATTAGACCATAGATTAAACTGATTTAGGATGACATTGTCACTGAGGGGTGATTTATCCTCTTATCCTCTAATAATCTCCTGTCATTCTTAATTATAGTCTACTGTGTTAATAGCTAATGTATTGTGACAAAATTGTGTAATCAGATAAATGCCGAGCAAGCAATTTTCCAGCTTGGAATAGTCTCCCAGAGGACGCTGTGCCTTGTCAGCTGCAGCCTGAGGAGCCTGTGCCATGGAAGTATAAATCAAACAAAGCAAAATAAAACAAAACAGTCAAGAGCTCTTTCTAAATATTTCCCCAGTGGAGTGGTGAGCACCACTCCAACAACTAAG
>NW_015279850.1:0-344 GCF_001447785.1 Gekko japonicus | reverse complement strand
GCCAGGTCCTGGTACTCCACGGTTATTAGGTTTAGTTCTTCCCACGCTAGACAAACCCATTCTGCCACAGGCTGGGGCTCTTCCCCCCAAACAGGATCCCATCAGTGGCTCTTACATCAGGGATCTAGGAAGGTTAGAGTCCTGGCACTCCACTGTACGTGAGGATCATGAGCCTGGAGCCAGGGACTCCCAAGCACCATGGGAAATGAGTGCAGCTCTCAGTGCAGTGCTAGCCCCACCAGCAAAAAGGGCCGGTGCTACCATTAGCCCAATCTAGGCAACCTACAGCACCAACCTACAGCACAGACATCAGAGTGGTGCACAACTGACAGCAGGGGTGGGGG
>NW_015279849.1:0-344 GCF_001447785.1 Gekko japonicus | reverse complement strand
CAACAGAGAATTATTATATAGAGAGATGCCTAGCCTCCCACTTCCCATGCCCAGAGTGGTTTTCCCTCATGCCCATCTACCCATTTCCCTTTCCTATTGGCCAGGACTGCTTGGTCCTTTAAGACTCTTGTCCTTCCAGTTCAGCCCTGGGCTGGGTCAATGTCTGTTGCCTGCTCTCTTTAGCTGCTGCCATGCATTGCCCCAGGCAAGCCGTCTCTCCTGTTTCCTCCCCCCACCTGCAGATGGGTCCTACGACCCTGTGGCCCCGCTCGGCCCACTCTTGGGACTCCAGAGGCATGCACTGGCAGTTCTTCTCTCTGTGGACCAGCCCCTTCTTTCCTCAG
>NW_015279848.1:0-344 GCF_001447785.1 Gekko japonicus | reverse complement strand
ACCCATATGGGGCAGCTGTGACATGTCTCAAGGTGGGGATGAGGCTGAAGGAGACCAGCAAAAAAGCAGTCTCTTCTCTTGGCAACCTCTCCTGCTCCTTCAGCAAGATTTTTCTCTCCAGAAGAGCATGTCAGGGTTCCTGCCATGAAAAGCGGAGCGGTGCCAAGAAGGATGGGAAGGCAGCCTATTCAATACCAGCCTTGTGCAGCTTCAGAGAGATACCCCAGAATGAGATGACCTTTGTGAGACAGGGATAAACGAGGACAGCCCTGGGCAAACCAACTGTGACCAGAATGGCAAATATGGGATTCTGGATTCTTAACCTTATCGGGAAACGGGGGGGG
>NW_015279847.1:0-344 GCF_001447785.1 Gekko japonicus | reverse complement strand
CCTACTTAGCTTCAGCAGGGATGCTGCCCCCGGCCCGTGCCTTCAGAAGAGGCATCGAGCCTTCGGCTACAGATGGCTAAACCTTCCAAGCTGAGCCTCCTCTTGTAATCACCCCCGAGAAACATGTTGGCTGGTGTCATGCCAAATCGATCCTAGCCAGAATTTCAGATCTTAACTTGCAGCAATAACAAAAACCGTCGACATTCTGGAAAAGCCACTTAAAGCAGGATTGCTTCTGAGGGTCACCCTGTTGGTCTGCAGTATCATAGAATCATAGAACAGGATCGTAGAATCGTAGAGCTGGAAGGGGTCTTCAGAGCAGGGGTCATTTCGTAGAGAAAGAG
>NW_015279846.1:0-344 GCF_001447785.1 Gekko japonicus | reverse complement strand
TACAATTCCCATTTACAATGCCTGATCTTCCCGCAGTTTCTGGCTGGGCATTAAAGAGGATCTTTTTAATATGTTTCCCTTGTTCGTCCTCCTCTTTTGTCGCTGAGTGCAGCGTTCCTCGATGTAAACGCGGGCACAGATGTCGCAGTGCCTCTTTAAATTTGCAGAGCCGGAGGGCCCCATCCTAACAGAAAGTTTCCTGGTGCTTCTCTGCTGTCTGTTTATCTGCAAAGGGAGAAGTGGAGACAGGGAAGCAGGCAAGCACCCACCCAGAGAATGGTAGCCTGAAGAAGACCCAGTGCCCCCAAAAGCAAACAGCAGCAGTCCCAACTGTACCCTGTTCA
>NW_015279845.1:0-344 GCF_001447785.1 Gekko japonicus | reverse complement strand
AAAAGACAAACTAAAACAAGAAAAGGACTGGTGCGTATTTGTGTGTTAACATTTACAAAGCATCCCCAGGGTTATTCTGCGATGGGTTTCATCTGGTAGTCGATTTCTTAGAATGGGAACACAAAGGTCCTCACAGGCAAAGCCTCCCTCCCCTCTGCCCAGGCCTAAAAAGATACACGGGGTTTTCCTTTGGCCCTAGGGTGCCCATTTAGAGACTTAACAACTGGCTTCCCTTTATTCCCAGGCAGCTTAGCAAGGTTTTGAAAGTATGATTAAGAAGCAAAAGCACTGTTAGCTAATATGAGATCTGAGTCTTATCTCACACCTAAATCTGTACTTATCGT
>NW_015279844.1:0-344 GCF_001447785.1 Gekko japonicus | reverse complement strand
CTTCTTCTTCTTAAATTGCCAGGGCTTGGTTGCTAGCTGCCTTCGGGAGTTTCTCTCTCAGACACCTCAAAATGAAGCTGCAAGATGAGATACATAAAGGAAATACATCAGGAGCATCCGGAGGCAATTTGGAAAAAGCTGTAGGGAGGAACATACAGCAGAAACATTTTATTCACATTAAGGCACATTATTCATTCAGGAAGCCCAAGTTGCAGCCGTGATAGATTTAGGACTCCTTATGCAAGAGTTTGCTTGAGCCGTGGATCGTCAACATGACAAAACGTGGCTCTACAATGTTTATGACCTAGTCATAAACTCACTCCTGCCAACCTAGCAGTTCGAAA
>NW_015279843.1:0-344 GCF_001447785.1 Gekko japonicus | reverse complement strand
TTCTCCCTACCTTTTCCCCATATCCACTGACCTCAGAATAGCAGTCTGACATTAACCCACCCACCCCCATACACACACACAGCCTTCAGGACTGATCGCCTACCAAAAGCAAGCAAGCTGGCGGGGGGGAGATGGCAATTTCCCAGTAGCGTGGATTAATTTAGGGAAAACACAGTTGTTTAATCCAGACCTATTTCATCCGTTATCCTGATAGCGCAGCACACTCTGAAAGAGTATACTGCCTACCACACACACGTATTCTCCATGGGGACACTAGCCTCCAGGTGGGACTTGGGGGTTTCCTGCAATTATTAAAGCTCATCTCCAGACTATAAAGATCAGTT
>NW_015279842.1:0-344 GCF_001447785.1 Gekko japonicus | reverse complement strand
GAACCTGGGTCTCCCAGATCACCATAGGCCTGACTCACATTAAGTGGTCACAGCTTGAGGTCAAACTCATATTGACAGACTCACTCAAAGTGCTTGGACCATAATTCTACAGCAGTATGTGGGGGGCATTGGTCAAGGTTATTTTTTAATACATTACACAATAGCTACAGCAACACTTTCCAACACAAGTCAGCCATCTTTGTTTTGATTAGTTTTTCAGCAAAATAAGAATTTAAGGCCATTGGCATCCATACCTAACTCATAGGCTCACTGAATTGACTATATCTATAGAACCATGAGACGGAGTAGAGATATCATATTGGGTGCGTTCAGACGGGGCGTTT
>NW_015279841.1:0-344 GCF_001447785.1 Gekko japonicus | reverse complement strand
CGGACGTGGCGGTGTCGGCGAGAGGTCGCGGCTCCCGCGGCACCGTGAGACACGTCGTCCGGCCCTCTGGCACGGGGAGCAGGTGGATAACGGCCCACAGCTCGTGGCGGTGCGCCGACCAATGGCTCGGGCTGCCACCAGACTGGGCATCGCCAGGCGACATGTGGATCCCCCCTCCGCAGCCGTTTGGTATGTCGGGCTGGGGGCGCGGAGTTGTTGCCCGCCACGGATGAGTATGGGCCGCCAAGGGCCGCTGAGTCGCCGGCCGAAGTGGCCACCCGCACGGCCGGCGGGTCGACGCTGAGTCCGCCGAGATCGAGGGAACCCCCGCCGAGAAGCGTGCC
>NW_015279840.1:0-344 GCF_001447785.1 Gekko japonicus | reverse complement strand
CACCCAATCACGATTCATCCTGTCTGTGCAGGAGCAATAATGGGTGAGAACTGTGAGCAACTGGTCATTGAAAAGCAGGTGTCTTTATTGACCCAACTTTGACCCTGGGGGTACAGGTCTTCCTCTGAGACTGAAAAGGCTCTGCCCCCTGACTGTGTAGGCACAAAAGCTTCCACAACCTGCAATGTGTAAGTTACACATTTTTACCTGATTCACTTAGGTATGACTAACCATGACTCCAGAGCACATGAAGCAATGTATGCAGAAAAGGCCTGTAAAAGTGATTGCTGTGCAGGAGCGAAGCTTCTGGATGTGGTGTCTGAGTCAAACTTCGAGAGACTGGA
>NW_015279839.1:0-344 GCF_001447785.1 Gekko japonicus | reverse complement strand
AATGCATCTAGAACTCAGTATTTAACACAATCCCTGCTGCGATATAGACTCCAATTCTTGGCTTGTATCCTCAGCTCCTTTCTGTGAATGAAAGGGGGACGATTCCCTCTCCCTCTGCAGGACTCAAACTTCCTCCGTTGGTCTTCCTAGGGAGCCCCCGTCCCTCAGGAGCAGCATTTGAAGGGGATATTTGGGGTTGCAGACAGAGGGGAAGATGGGGAAGTTTCGTTCTGCTGGCAGAAATAACTTGGTTCAGTGTAAATTGCCAGTGGATCCAAGCCAGTATGCAGAAGTGACAGATGAAGGTCAGCAGGTGACTCGCAATGTTCCCTCTAAACTGTGGA
>NW_015279838.1:0-344 GCF_001447785.1 Gekko japonicus | reverse complement strand
CACCATCCACCGTGCTCTTGCGCAATTCCCATTCTTTTCAGTGGGGCTTGTGCATCCAATTTGTCTGTTCCCCATTCCGACACCCTTCTTGACATTCAACATTCACCATCCGGGGCCTCTGTTCCAAACCCCGATTCAGAAACTCATGCAGCCATCCAAGACCTACCAGGCTGTCAGCAAAATCAGCCTATAAAATCAAGTGTATGTAAACACGTATTGGCTAGCCTTCAGCCTTTGAGTGCCAAACATCAGTATTTTCACAATCAAGCCTTGCATGCCAAACAGTCACTGCATGAGCCAAACGTGTAATCCCAAGAGTTCAAACATGTGTTTATTTGCAACAC
>NW_015279837.1:0-344 GCF_001447785.1 Gekko japonicus | reverse complement strand
TTTAAGGTGAGTCCTGGTCAGGCATGAAACATGAGTCACCTTGGGGGAGATCCCAACCCAACTTGCCTTTCACGCCTCATGCAATGAGACCCTTAGCCTACTGCAGCAGAATAAAACAGTTACACCTTTCAGACTAAAAACATTCCAGCGTGACCTTTTGTGAGTCAGATCTCATTTATTCAGGTGCTGTGAGGAGAAAACCCTTTTCCATATTTTTATAAAGAAGATCGTAGAAAGGAGAGAGGAGAAAGAGGATGATTTCAAGCTCCCAGTCTGAAACAAGGGTGGGTTGCTACCTCTCTCCCATACCAAAGACTTCCTCCAGTTATCTATGCATTCCCCTT
>NW_015279836.1:0-344 GCF_001447785.1 Gekko japonicus | reverse complement strand
TAGGAATTGCCAGAAACTCTATAGTAGAAACATACTTTTCCCAGTGATTCATTGTCACTTTCAGGTTGTACGCAGAAATGATGTGCCAGGACAGAAGCTGGCAGGGTATTGTTTTTTTTATTTTAGTCCCACCAACGACAGCAGTAGCAGCAATCGGTAGAAGACCTCCATCATGAAGGGAGGACTTTTAACACTATAGACTACCACTACCATTTACCTGTGATGCTGGCTTCCCATCTCCAAGATGCTTTAAAAGCATGAGATTATCCAAACAACTTTCCATGTTGGATCCAGCCAGCTTTTTCATAGAATCATAGAAGAAGAGGAAGAAGAGATTGTATTTA
>NW_015279835.1:0-344 GCF_001447785.1 Gekko japonicus | reverse complement strand
CCACGCCAGGGCCTGACACTCCCACGGGGCCGAGCCAAAGCCTCCCCACCCGCTCAACCAACTGCACGCCAAACCTTGGTCTAGTCGAGGGCACCCGGGATGCGTCTTGCATCCTGGCCGAGCGATGCTCCTTCCTGCCCCGGCAGAGAAGCGGCTTAGTCAGCGAAGAGGGAAGACGGGCACCTACAGGGTGACCCGGTAGGACTCTCGTGCTCGCCCAGCACGTCAAGGAGTTACCCGTACAGCCGGCCCAGAAATTCATATCCAGGCACGTCCCAGCCGATGGCTCCGGGCAGCTGAGTCACAGGCAGCAGCCGGCAAGAGGGAAGACTCGTTTGGAAGCC
>NW_015279834.1:0-344 GCF_001447785.1 Gekko japonicus | reverse complement strand
TGATCTTCTTGCAGTCCAAGGGACTCCCATAGGCTATTTTTATTGTTTTTAATGCTCTGGGCACGGTAGCCATGAGAATGATGGGCTATACATTCTTAAACCAATAAAGTTAACCCCTATTAGTTGATAACAGAATTTTGCTCTAGCTTGCAGACAGCAGCTTCCTTGAATGGGCTATTGCTGAGCATCTTTCTTGCCTCTCGGGGATGCCGGCTTGCACCCAACCAGGGATCCTTGGAGTCTCTTTATCCTCCTGATGGCCTTTGGTGTTCAGTGTCCCCGCTTTGAACCAGAAGAGGTGGCGGGGTAACAAACCACTTCTATAGTCTCTCGTGTCGAATCTA
>NW_015279833.1:0-344 GCF_001447785.1 Gekko japonicus | reverse complement strand
AAATGACCCCTGCTTCCAGCGCAAACTAGAACAGAAGTCATTGCTTTGGTGCAGTGTGCCGATGCCACTTCCGGTTTGTGCTGCTGGCAGGACACTGCTTTGGTAGGCCCCTGCCCCTGCAATCCCCCACCGGATGCCAGTTTCTTCTGGAACTCACTTCGACAAGATAGCAGCAATGGCCAAGAACCAATATGGCTTTACAGAAGGAAGAGGGGTGTGTTTAATGGCTATTTAGTTCAGCTAAATGGAATATTCATGTACAGGATTGAGCAGAATAGCTCTGAATACCCACTGCTGCTTCAAAAAAAACCCTGAGACTAGCTATCAGCTTCCTGACAGAGAGC
>NW_015279832.1:0-344 GCF_001447785.1 Gekko japonicus | reverse complement strand
TTGGCAAATGTGGGCACACCAATGCAAAAAGGAGGAATGGTTGACTCCTCACTGCATCAGAAGTGCACAGAACCATAGAAAACCACTGCTGTTTGACAGCATTGCTGCAAATGCACCTGAAGTGAGGAAATCAAAATGGTGCTGCATCTGGCATCCTGAAGTCACAAAGCGGCTGCCAATTGGAAGTATCTTTGGGTTCTGAAGAGTGTTATGGCATAAACTACTGTAGAAGGGGGCAGTCTGCTGAGGTCTGAAGCTGAAGTCTAATAGAACCATCATCCGTCTTTGATAGTTCAGAACTAAAATATCTGGCATTTAGTTATCTCTGAAGGAAGGGGGGGGGG
>NW_015279831.1:0-344 GCF_001447785.1 Gekko japonicus | reverse complement strand
GAGACAAAGGAGAGGGAGTCCAAGAAAACCCCATTTACCTCCCCACTTAAAAAGGAGGAGGAGCAGCTATCTGCCTAGTTGACCCATTCTCCCAGGCTTCCTGAGATGGAACCAGGAACTAGGGATGCTAGAAACTCCCACCAATGTGGCTCGTGTTCCGGTCACAAACAGGAGGCACCAATTGTCCGTCAAACTGTTCAGCTGTCGGCGAACAGGTTGAGTCTGTTTGTCGGTTTTCCTTTTTCGTGTTCAACTGCCCATTTTCAGTGCAATCA
The DNA here is from genome assembly GCF_001447785.1 of Gekko japonicus. Taxonomy (NCBI): domain Eukaryota; kingdom Metazoa; phylum Chordata; class Lepidosauria; order Squamata; family Gekkonidae; genus Gekko; species Gekko japonicus. The sequence continues at coordinate 69 of NW_015279831.1, read as the reverse complement.
GCCGTGTGTCGGGCATGCCCATTCTCAGCCTGATGGAAATCCAGTGTGGTGTAGTGGCTAAGAGTGGTG
>NW_015279830.1:0-344 GCF_001447785.1 Gekko japonicus | reverse complement strand
CAGCTTAGAGGGAACACTGGTCAGGAATTTCCTATCTTGCGTCTTTAAAACTCTGTGTTTGGGCTGTGGTGTGCTTCACGTGTGATGGAATTCTGTGGTAACTCTGAAGTCTGCACATGTTGTCCTGCCGGTGGAAATCTGACCTTTCTTCAGAGACCCAAGTATGGTTTTCGGTTTCAGAAGAGAAGCTGGTTTTTAGCTCGTTGGCACAAAACCAACCAAGAATCTTGTGGCACCTTAAAAGCTAACAGACGCAGCGAGGTGGACGGCTTGTTGAATCTGTGGAAGCGCTTGGCCACAGGTCTTAATGAGATCCACAGGGTGACCCTCTGAGGCCCAGTAGT
>NW_015279829.1:0-344 GCF_001447785.1 Gekko japonicus | reverse complement strand
TTTCTCCAGGCTGGGGTTCGAATCCCACCACAGCCGTGGGTTCCCCGCAGGCAAGTTTTCTGCCTCTTGAACTCAGCTTCTTCCTGAGGAATGACCGGAGCTGGAATCAGTTCGGGACCGGGCCTTGCTGTTGGTTTTTTGGGCACTGGTTCCCGAGAACTGCCTCATGCCCACCCTGTTTGAGTGCGTGCCTTGAGAAAGAAAAGTATTCAGAGTTCCTGAACATGCAGCGTCACAAAGAGAGCACTGTTGGTAGTGTAGGCCACGCAGGGGAAGAGGAGCCGCTCGAGGTTTTTGCATTAATCAAATGGGTTGGATCTGCCTACGAAGGGGTGGGTCACATT
>NW_015279828.1:0-344 GCF_001447785.1 Gekko japonicus | reverse complement strand
GGCGCCCAGCTGCAGGGCTTGGGAGGAGGTGGAAGTCGTCGTGGCAGACGGCGTCGGCTCCTCTTCTTCGCTCAGGAGGTCCTTCTGAAGGCAGAGAGGCGGACAGTCTGTCAGCACAGCAGTGGGCGGGGAAGGGGGACGGGATGCTGGCGTCCGAGGGGGCGGCCAGCGAGAGGAAGGGAAGCGGAGCTCCTCACCAAGTACTTGCTGCGTCCGTTCGAATCCAACTCCATGGGTTGCCTCCCTGTTAAGATTTCCAGGAGTACCTTGGATGGGGAGAGAAAGGAGGGAAGCGGTCAGTAAGGGTGGCCTGCATAAGGCGGCTGAGGGCAGAGCTACTCGTC
>NW_015279827.1:0-344 GCF_001447785.1 Gekko japonicus | reverse complement strand
AATCTCTTCTTCTTCTTCTAAATGAACTGCTTCTATAAACATGTGAAAATGAGGGTATTTTGAATTACTTTTTAAAGGACTTTTTCAGGTTTGCTTTGAATCTTTATTCATATACTGGTATTATTCCTAAAATGACTAAGTGATAGTAAATTCCTTTGTTTCTTAAAACAAGAAAAAATTCAGTCTCAGATTATAGAGGGAACTACTTGGCAAAACACATCTGTTACTGAAAATGGTAACCATGTTGACTCCCCTGACCATAATATGTAATGCAGCTTACCCTGTATATGCCAGAGGCATAATGCTGCGGCTTCTCCAAATTACCTGCCTACCATTTTTCTTCT
>NW_015279826.1:0-344 GCF_001447785.1 Gekko japonicus | reverse complement strand
ATAATTTTTTTGTGTATAATGTCTTTAAGAGGGTCTTCTTACATTCAGGGTTGTTTTACTTTCACATCAAAATAGCATTGCCTCAGAACAGGTCTTCTGATTTGTGTTTCTTAAATGTTGCATCCCATTAAGTTGTTCTCTCCCTGCCACCCCAGCATACATTTATTGCTTTTTTAATTGTTACCCAAACTGTCTGTCTCCCTTCCCCCAGTCCTGAGTCTTGGCTAATATCGTAAGGACTGGATGGACCAGAACACTAGCATAGGAAGGACATTAAAAACCATTTCATTAAGCTGTTGAAATCTATACTGTACACTACACAATGTCCCTAAATCTTTTGCTTT
>NW_015279825.1:0-344 GCF_001447785.1 Gekko japonicus | reverse complement strand
GCCAAAGTCATACCCGCTGACCTCTGCCTATTCTTCAAGGGATGTATAACAATCTGTCTTAATGTTACCATCAAATCAAATGTAACCAGACTGAATCAACCCCATCTTATGCACAGCACGCCACACTTTCCAGAAAATAGTTCCTGTTCTGCAGATTAATAGTCTATTCTTATGTGCCTGGTAACATCAAAGGAGGCCCCTGTGCCTATGGCCGCCTAACAACTTTCCTGACTCCATGGAGAACTACAGTTGCTTCTGTTCGCCCTAAGCGCAGCTATACAAAGATTGATTAAAAATGTGACCCCTCGATGAGACTGTTTTCCACTGGTGAATCTACAGCCCTG
>NW_015279824.1:0-344 GCF_001447785.1 Gekko japonicus | reverse complement strand
GAGTCAGATTTGACTAGCTTTCGAGCACGACACCTTTACCTTTATACAAAACAACGTCCTCCGACAGAGCTAAATAATGGTTAAATGGAAGCAGGCAAAGCAGTCCCCTGTCTGGAGAAATATAATTTATAAGAGGAGAGGATCGGCTATTGCATTCAAGAGAGGAGCAAAGCGAGAACCGACAGCAGGGAGAGGAAGCTGGACACTTTCCAAGTCAAGATAATGACACAAGTTAATACCAAGGGTCATTAACCATTGGTGCACGATGCCAAGAAAAGAGTGGCATCGCCATCCTTTGCTACCCCCAGATCTAGATGGAACACCCTTGGGAAAGGGCAGCCAAG
>NW_015279823.1:0-344 GCF_001447785.1 Gekko japonicus | reverse complement strand
GTGACACTGAGGCCTCAGACAAAGGCAACTCTGTATGTCCATCTCAGTGATGTCACTGGCAAATGCACTGCTCAGTCAACAAAGCACCAGTCTGGGGCACACTGGACACTACATGACAGCAGCCCCTTGGACTTTGGAACGCTTTTGCTTCTAGCCAATGGACAACATGGGCAACTCCCACAGGCCCCATACTTTGGGGGACCCTGACTGCCCATAACCCCACCCCCTCCAAAGAAGGAGGAACAGAAGAAGAGCAAGTTCCTGTCACTGCTTGCCCATCTAGGGCTCGGGGAGCTTGCTTCCAGATGCAATAGTGGCTCCTATGGTGTAGCAGTTAAGAGCAG
>NW_015279822.1:0-344 GCF_001447785.1 Gekko japonicus | reverse complement strand
TCTGAGATCTGATGCGACTTGGTCTATCCAGGTTAGAAGCATAACATTTCGCCAGCAATAACCCTGGTGTGGTTTTTAAGCATTTCACACGAAGGCTGAGGATGCCAGTCCTACCCACTTCCAGCCACCCACCCAGCCCCGGTGCCGCTTAGGACAGCAAAGAAACCTGCAGCCCAGCTGGGCACTTTGCAAACCCCAGATGGGACATCCAGCACCCAGGTGAGAGGGAGCCTGGCCCCATGGCCCGGAGAACACATCTGGTGAAGGGCACCCCCCCCAGAAGAGGCATTTGCCTCAAACAGGCAAGGAGGTGCTGTAAGGTAAAGGTTTCCCCTTGCTCAAAA
>NW_015279821.1:0-344 GCF_001447785.1 Gekko japonicus | reverse complement strand
GCTGATCCAGGCCAAGCTGCGGGGGCAGGTAATGCTGGGATCTGCTCTGGGCCCAGTCATGCTGGCAGAGAATGCCAGGAGGGGCTCCAGGCTTGTCCCCAGCAGCAGGGAACACTGGGAGCCGCTCTGTGCCTGGTTGTGGCAGTGGGGAATGCAGGAAGAGGCTTCCAGGGCTGGCTGCAGTGGTGTGGAACACCAATAGAGACTCTGGACAGAGCTGCAACAGCAGGAAATGCTGGGAGAGACTCTGGGCCCGGCTGAAGCAGACACCAGGAGCTGCTCCAGACATGGCAATCACCAGGAGCTGCTCTAGGATTGGAGCAGCTCCCAGGTACTGCCACCAC
>NW_015279820.1:0-344 GCF_001447785.1 Gekko japonicus | reverse complement strand
ATGGACACTTTCATTTATGTATGGGATATACCCAGAGAGAGATCACGGACAGTTAGAACTAGGAGACATATACAATTAATGGGATGAACACAAAGACATTATAACGGTAGGAGGCAGTGCCTGCTATATCTCAGTCTCCAAGGACCAGCGTTGATCACATATTCAGTACAAACAGCTGCAGAACTTTCAGCACAAGCACCTCTGTTCCACCCACATGTAGGACATTGTTCAGCATGTTAAGAAACCCTGCAGCATCATGCCTCTTCCCCAGCTGTCTGTTGTTATGTCTGACGGCTCCTCGTCTTTTATTGTTGATTCATTCCCTCGTCGGATTGACGGTGCCA
>NW_015279819.1:0-344 GCF_001447785.1 Gekko japonicus | reverse complement strand
AGACAGTGCAATGGATTGTGCCATGTTTTTAAATGTTTTGAATTTGACATAGAGTTGTATGCTCTAGCAGGATGCAATGTTAAGGGTGGTGAATATGTAATTCTCATTTCTAGATCACATCAGTGGTAAAGAACTTAGAGTGGCCCAACAACACTTGGGAAAGGAATGTATAGACTCACAGCCATGATGTCATGTTACAGTATTAGTCAGTTTGGCCCATCCATTTTCTTTCATTTTTACTTATATCAAAAATGATTTTGAATCCCATATCCTTCCCTCATTTTTATGGAGAATAGAAATGTAAACGAACCATCGCAAAATAGCATGATTGTCCTATTTACTTA
>NW_015279818.1:0-344 GCF_001447785.1 Gekko japonicus | reverse complement strand
TTCTGGACCAAAATTGGAAGGCATACAATTGCAGCATTACTCAGCACATATGCTGATCTTTTCTCCTTCAGGGTACTCCCCATTCCAAAGATCTCTGATATTGAATGTGTTGGCCCGGGTCGGGGTGCTGAGGTGAGTGTAGCTATCTGGATGGTATACTGACCACCTAATGCACCAGCAGATAGCTTGCCAAGCCTGCTGGAGATGGTAGTGGGTTGGGCCTTGGAATTCCCAAGATTGATAGTCTTGGGAGAATTCAATGCCCACGATGATGATGCCGCCTCCTTGCAGACGTTGGACCTGGTGTTGTCCACGGCAGCACTGGGACTCTCCCAGATTGTAAC
>NW_015279817.1:0-344 GCF_001447785.1 Gekko japonicus | reverse complement strand
CCCTCCCCTCCCCAAACCCCGCCCTCCCGTAGCTTTACCTCCAGATCTCCCAGAATCCCCCAGCCCGGACCTTGCAGCCCTATTGGGGTGGTGTGCCATGATTCTGTGAGACCATAAATAAAAAGCGCAAGAGGAGGGATTGGGGTACAGAATTCAGATCCTCGTGAATTTCGGTTACCATTAGAAAACAACCAGCTTTTCACCGTTACGGATGCAAGAAGTCGGGGAGTGGGGGGGTGTACTTCTGTGACTAGCGGAGCTCCTTGCCCCTCCACGTGATTAGTAAACGCAGAACACAGAATGTGGAACAATAAGAAATTAGGGTTCCCAGCTCTGGGTTGGGA
>NW_015279816.1:0-344 GCF_001447785.1 Gekko japonicus | reverse complement strand
CACCAGTCTTTTAACTTTAAAATCCCTCAAGGTGGTTTGCAAATAGTAAAACCTCAATGAAAACACGATGACACAAGTTTTGAACATCAATAAGACTAGCAAACAAATTAAAGCAACAGATGAAAACTGATAAAATCAACAGATGGAAGGATGCCATTAAAGGGAAACAGCATACTTTGTATGAACAGACATGAAACTCCCTTTTGTGGAGTCAGATCATTGGTCCGTCAACATCATCAGTGTCTGTTGTGGCTGGCAGTGGCCCTCCAGGGTATCAGGTAGGGTTTTTTCACATATCCTACTACCTGATCCATGTTTTAATTGGACATGCCAAGGATTGAACC
>NW_015279815.1:0-344 GCF_001447785.1 Gekko japonicus | reverse complement strand
CTTAAGGTCCTCTTCACTTTCTGTCATTAACTGAACCATGCCCCCTCCCCTAATAAATATTTTGCATATATAAAGAAGGCTCTGCAGTCCAGATGTTCAGCCAGAGGTGGTTCTTGGTAGCATTGTAGGCACGGTTATTTGTGTTGTGGACTAGAAACTTCTCTGGGTTTCTTGGGGGGTGGGGAGGAGAGCGCCCCGCACCATTGAAGATCTTAATACATGCCAGTCTGTGCCCATTTAAAACTCCTCCTTGCTTAGCTGAAGCAACCAATCCATTGGTTGGGCGCATGCCTGTGCGCCCACACCAGCCAGGAAGTGAGGGTTGGGATGTGGAGGTGCCACGT
>NW_015279814.1:0-344 GCF_001447785.1 Gekko japonicus | reverse complement strand
TCGTTGTAAGCTGTGGGTTCTGACACAGACTCATTGTTCAGTTCCCCCCATAACACGCATGTGGCCTTATTTCCTTCCAGAACTATTTTACCTTCCTCCCCACTTTCCAAGTGGCAAGTCTCCATTTCCCACAGCAGGAAGGGAGGATGACTTGCCCAGGTGCAAGGTTGGACAAGTCTTGGGAGCTGCAGCAACTTATCTGCAAATCTTTGGTTTCCCATTTCGAAGGAAGATGCTGTCCCTACTCATGCTTCCTCCTCCTTGGGCTCACTAAAAGATTGGAATCCTGTAGAGGAGATTAGATTTCAAATAGCCATTTAAGGTGTGTGTGGGGGGAGGAGGAG
>NW_015279813.1:0-344 GCF_001447785.1 Gekko japonicus | reverse complement strand
GCAATATATAGGCAATGCCGTTAGTTTTGTGAACAGTCTTTGGTGTTAACTGTGTGCTGTTGTATCGCAGATTTTGCTTTCCAGTTATTTGTTGCTGGATATCTGCTGCATCTGCTTTGCGTGCCAAAGGTCGCTGGTTCGGTCCCTGGTTCAGTCCTTGGCGCCTCTGCCGAAATGTTCCTCAGGCTGAGAGACCTGTCTCTTCCTGAGATCCTGGAGAGCTGCTTCCGGCTAGAGGAGGCAATACTGAGCAAGATTACTTGACTCGGAAGGCAGCTTCTTGAGAAACTCTACCCTCCTTTTCTTCTGAGTTGATTTGTGGCTCGTGGGGCAAATTTCTTCCT
>NW_015279812.1:0-344 GCF_001447785.1 Gekko japonicus | reverse complement strand
TTTTATTATATTTAATTATTTGCTGCAATATGGTGTAAATCAGAGAGGGGCATTTCTTCTGAGATTTGGGTAATCTTTGAAAGCTCTCCAATTCAGCATGATGAGCTGCTGGGGAAAAGTGAAAGTGAAGGCACTGTTGGAGATTCTTGCCCAGATTTCCTGTCATGTAATTTATGTTCAAAAAGCAGCCACTGATGAGGGGGACAGTTTGGATAAGGGCTCATGCCTTGGGTTAAGTAGGCACATTAAGGGCTCTTGTCATCACAGTCACCACATTGCTGCATCACATCATGACATAAATTGTAATCTCACTTATTTCCCAATGTGTATCTGGAGTAATAAAG
>NW_015279811.1:0-344 GCF_001447785.1 Gekko japonicus | reverse complement strand
AAAAAAGCAAAGCATGTTGTGATCGAAGAAAAAGGAATTCATTTCTCAGTTCCACGAATCAATAGTTAAACACCAGAACCTTTGTTTTTCAACCAACTAAACACCAGGTGGGTACATTGCAAGCATGTTGCTCTCAACAGAAGACGACCAGCTGCGTTTCTCTCATATTTGGCATTCCTTTTCTGTGGACAATCTTAGTTTAAAAACACTCATGCATTTCATTTAGTAGAAGAATAAAAGTGACATGAAACTCCTGCGGCCAATGTATGGTGCTTTCTTTATGCAAAGTCTCCGCAGACAGAGAGTCACAGGAACACACATGGAATTGCCTTATACTGAATCAG
>NW_015279810.1:0-344 GCF_001447785.1 Gekko japonicus | reverse complement strand
ATGGAGAAAACTGATAGTTAAGGAAATACCCAAAGGGCACTGTTTTAAATGGTTAAACTGAGTGTCAGAGAAAAAGGGATTGTAGACTGTAAACAGAAATGCTGGCTGTATCCAAGATTTATGGGAAGAGGTATGGAAAGGCTCCATCTCTTCTTGTGGTAAAGGAGAAATAAGTTTCCAGATTTATCATGATTTTCAAACTTGAACAAAGGCCAAAGTGGGATACATTGAAGATCACAGAGGAAATACACAATTGGGACATGTTTCGCAAGAGCGCATAGCTGTGAGAACTCATGCATTGTGATGTTCAAAAAATACAAGGCAGATTTTCTTTTTTTGTTGTC
>NW_015279809.1:0-344 GCF_001447785.1 Gekko japonicus | reverse complement strand
GAGATAGAAAGGACAGAGATCTGGTGAAATGGCATCGTCATGCAACATCACTTCCAGCTGTTTATCTGGAATTGACGCCACATCAGTGTGCAACGCTCTAGGGTTTCTCAAAAACACTATGGGACCAAACCATAGAGATTGGGAACGTCCCTAGAGCGTCACACAGCACAGCAATATCGCTTCTGGGTTCCTAGCTGAAAGTGACATCACAGCACTGCATGATGCCTTGCCGCCCCCCCACAAAGACTTGTCCATCTCCGTTGAGCATGGCAAGGGAAGAGGGGGGTGGGTGGGAAGGCATTCCCTACTCCCTGTGGGCCATGTTGGATCAGGCCAGTGGCCCA
>NW_015279808.1:0-344 GCF_001447785.1 Gekko japonicus | reverse complement strand
CTCAGATCTCGGAAGCGAAGCAGGGTTGGTTTATGAAAGATTTATAGCGTCTGAATGCAGACTTAAAATTCCAGGTGTCTGTAAGCAAAGGACCGCTTTGCTAGAGCTTGCCGCCAGCTGTCTTGTAAAGATCGGCTGACTTGGTTGCTGTGGGTTGGTAGCCCTGTTTGGTAGGATTTTAGGGACTTTCCAATCAGAAAAAAAATAAATAGCCAAATGAAAAGAGGCCCGTTTTGACAGGAATAAGAAGAAATGGGTCTGGGTTGTGGTGGAGTGGTATCATCCTCAGATCTCAGAAGAAAAGCAGGGTCAGTATTTATGGATGGGAGACCACCAAGGAAGGC
>NW_015279807.1:0-344 GCF_001447785.1 Gekko japonicus | reverse complement strand
CCCTCTGTGAGAGGAGAGGTCTGACTGCTTTGAGGTTAGTCGACTGAACTGGAAGGTGGCCTGAAATGCAGCCATACAAAGAAATGTTTCGTTGGCCTATCAGTGGCAGAAAGGTGGGCTCCTAGATTCTATATCCGAGCCAGCCAGTGTTGCATCCACCTCCTCAAATCTCTGTCTGGAGGCTTAAAGTCCATGGAAACTCAGCTAGGCCTTCATTAGTGCTCATTAGTCAAAAGGGGTGCTATGAATGCAGGCCAGGGAAAAAAGGCTACTTAATTGCAAATGTCTGAGTAACAGGCATCAAATATGTTGTCTATTTTACGCCAACATGTTTGACATCCAGG
>NW_015279806.1:0-344 GCF_001447785.1 Gekko japonicus | reverse complement strand
TATCTGTCAAGATATTTTTATTGACTAACATGTGGATCAATACAGTGTCTCGGAAAGACATAAATAATTGAACAAATTCAGCAGATGACAGGAATTTCTGGAACTGCTGCCTGTGTTGCTGTAATGCACAGAAGTCTTCTGTAGTTATAGGCATTAGGCAAGGGGGAGGTAACTCAAAGAGGAATGGCTTATCTCTACCTCCTTTTGACAGTATGTTCTTGGGTAAGGATCAACCAAGTGACCACCACATCTATGTGTTTCTGCAATTCTGGAATAGTGTTTTCTGCAGATAACTTAGTGCTTATCACGTTTCAAGTTTCTCAGTTATGTGGCTTCATTATTCT
>NW_015279805.1:0-344 GCF_001447785.1 Gekko japonicus | reverse complement strand
CCACCCTCAAATCTCTAGGAATTCCCCAACATCTAGCAGCCCTGCCTCCATCCCGCGCCAGTGGTGAGGGGAGACCTGGCCATCCTACCTGCTGGTGACACAATGATGTCACTTCCAGCATGCACCAGAAATGACATCATCATATTGCCAGCATTGCAGCAATCCTGATATCTGGGCAAAACCCCCCACCACAGAGTATTTGCTTAAATACCAGAGTGTCACTGAAATACCAGCAACACAATGATGTCACTTGTAGTACATGCTGGAAGTGGCATCTCCATGTCACTGGCGACAACAACCTAGGCCTGCTTCCCTGCTGGTAAGTCCCCCTGCTGGCCAGCTGA
>NW_015279804.1:0-344 GCF_001447785.1 Gekko japonicus | reverse complement strand
AATATAAATTGAAAGATCAATCACAAACCCTCAGGGCAGCAAGTCAGTCTGTGTTCTATGTTTTCAGCAGTATCTAGCTCACCAATGAATCTTTCAGCGGTTAAATACAAGGCAGGCTTTGCTTTATGGTTGCGGCTTGCAGAAATGCCGGTAAAGAGCCATTTGCAAACACAGCAAATGACCCAACTATACATCGCCAGAGTCCAAAAGTGATTCTGTCCATACATCTTCTGCGGCATTCAATGGAATGTCTTCCCAACCTGCTGGGTTAGGCTATCGCAAGTCGTTGCTGAGCCTAAGGAAGAGTGTACCCCTGCCAGTTTGCTGTAGTGGTTAGGAGCACG
>NW_015279803.1:0-344 GCF_001447785.1 Gekko japonicus | reverse complement strand
AGAAAACTGGCCTGTTACATGTGCAAAATGTAATCTAAAATCCAAGGTTTTTTTCTCCCAGTAGATATACATTTCTGCAGATTTAATCCGCTCAAGCAGTGGTGCTCACCCTATGGCTCACAGAAAGCCAACTCCCATCAGCTAAAAGAGTCATATTGACTCCCATCCCTGGCATGATCCTGCACTTTGGGGAGACTCTCACCTTGCCCATTTATCTGGCAGCAGCTGTTTCTAGGCAAGAGCCTCGCCCTCTCACCTGAAACACAGGGAAAGTGTCACACTGGGGAACAGTGCCTGGCTCAAAATCATCTGTGCCACTATTATTGCACAAACGAGTTCCTCAG
>NW_015279802.1:0-344 GCF_001447785.1 Gekko japonicus | reverse complement strand
CCTTCATCACACTTAAATTTTGTTATTGGATTCCTCAACTACTTCAAACAAGATAAAATTATGGGCAAACATGGCACAGAGAAAATTAAACCCAATTCAACCTCCTCCAAGCAAATTCAGACTTTTTTTACCATAAATCAACTCAATAAGTCTAATCCCCAGCTGGAAACTGACAAGGACAAAATGGTGACTGAGGGAGACTCAGTAAGCCTGTCACTTTCTGTTCCTTCTGAAAACACACTGACAGACATGATGAAAAATATGGAACTCCGAATCCTAGAAAACATGTCTGCTTTAATAAATTCCTTATCAGAGCAATTTGCAGACTTTAAAATATCTCTGAA
>NW_015279801.1:0-344 GCF_001447785.1 Gekko japonicus | reverse complement strand
ATCACAAGGAGAACTTGGTTTAACTTCTGGTGGTAGTGTGTGAAATAACCAGTTTTATACTCCTGGGGCATCTTGAGATTGTGAAGCAGCCCATTGTGAGATGAGCTCTAGTAGACAGAAGCACCACCACCAGGTGCAAAAATGGAAAGAAGGGCTGTACTGCTTAGCCACAAGATCACTTATCCTTGTACTCAGCACTCATTGCTGTTTATCCTGAGTCTCCCTTTGAATATTTAAAGTTTTGGCCCACTCAGCAGTCCCAGCCACAACACATTTCATGCTATGGAGAGCCAATGTGATGTAGAGGTTATATATAGTGTTGGACTAGGATCTGGGTTCAAATC
>NW_015279800.1:0-344 GCF_001447785.1 Gekko japonicus | reverse complement strand
TTTGCATATTTAAACTCTGCCAACACTTTTGACCACCACAAATCATACAGCCCCACAGTCTGGAGATTGTCCTCTACAAGGAGACGTGCACTGATGTCTGGTTCTGACACCTAAAGCTCCTATTAGAACCATCTAGATTAATAGTTTCCTTTGGTATCCCCAGGTATCCAAAGTCCAGCCTACCAATCATTAAAATATTAATTTTATTTATTGTTCTATGGGAAACCCTCTGCTACCTGGAAAGTTAAAACAAAACAATATAAAACATACTATGAAATCAATTTATTAAAAAAACGTAACCCCAAACATACATATTAAAAGCACATAAAACAGTCATTGCAACA
>NW_015279799.1:0-344 GCF_001447785.1 Gekko japonicus | reverse complement strand
TTTCTAGCACTAGTCATATGAAGAGATACCCCCAACCCATGGTTTGTTGTACCATGCAGTAGGGGGGCATAGCTTGTAAGAAGTTTGCAGTGAGCACTAATGTGGTTGAATCTCATCCCCCAAAGAAAAAGAAAAGAAAAATCATGGTGAAAGCATTTTAAAGTTGGCCATGTATTTAAATTGACAGAGAAGTGCAGACAGTATTGCAAGATATGCACTTGCTGTAAACACAGTGATACCCACTGACATCAGCCAATTTGCTGTGGAAAAGAGCGACTGTTTACCAGTGACTTGGGTTAGCAGCTTGAGTTCAAGTAAACATCAATTCCTTCACAACTGAGTCA
>NW_015279798.1:0-344 GCF_001447785.1 Gekko japonicus | reverse complement strand
AGATTAGAGGCTGCTGCTCTTAACCGCTATACCACAGCCACCATGTGTACAACAGTCTTTATCAAGGTCTGAAACCAACTTCATTTCCACCAAACACAGCTTCCCTGTAACTAAGCTGGGCCTCATCAACAACAGATCGCATCCCACGTACAGTTGTGAGGTCAAACAAAGGATGACATACATGTAGTCATGGCAGCCTCGTGAGAGTTTATGCTCTCTCAAAAAAAGTAGCATCTTGGGCCAGGGACACAAACAATCCTTGTAAGAAGTTTCGTTAGTTTTATCAAAACACCTTTATCTTCCGTTGGAATACCTTGGCCCCGTTCACACGGAGCAGTTGCCCC
>NW_015279797.1:0-345 GCF_001447785.1 Gekko japonicus | reverse complement strand
AAGGTACATTTGAATGTCAATCATATTTGTTGCAAAATTCTTAGCATCCCTAGAGTAAACAAAGGGTAAGCCTGAGAGACCTGGCTCATTCTTCATTTGTATCCCAAAGACAATGGCTCTGATGAAAGTCTGAAGGCAAGGAAGAGCTGGAAGATCTTTTATATGTACGGCATATCATACTGAGTTACAACATGGGTCTATACAGCTCAGTACTGTTTACTTTAACTGGCATTAGCTCCCTCAGGTTACAAGTAAGAAAGTTTGTTCCCGACACCTGTTTTTGGAGAACCTTTAATTAACAGTGCCAGGGATTGACCAACGGCTACAAGCATGGACGGCTTCAAA
>NW_015279796.1:0-344 GCF_001447785.1 Gekko japonicus | reverse complement strand
CGAGGCAAAGTGGATGATGAAGCAATGACAGTTTCCGCAAGGATCTTTTAGGCAAGAGTTCAGTTTTCCGTTTCTTCTGCGTCCGATACACCGGGTGACGAGGTGGAATGGCGCCTTTTATTGGTTTGATTTGTGTACTCCATGTCTGGGTTAATATTGAGCTGCGATAAGAGATTTAGTCCTTCTTCTCTGTCGGAGACTCTGTATGATTTTCCTTTGAAGGTGAACTGCAGAATGAGTGGAGATTGCCAGGTATATTTAAGATCCGCTTCACGCAAGTTGGTGGTAATTTGTTTTAGGTCCCGCCGCTTCTGAAGAGCTTCTCTGGGGAGGTCCGGGTATAC
>NW_015279795.1:0-344 GCF_001447785.1 Gekko japonicus | reverse complement strand
GTTTTTCTCCACTTAGTCTTATATGCTATTTTGGTGAGGCTATTCTCTATAACTGTGGTCTTCAGCCTTTCCATACCCAGGACTCAGTGTCAACATTAAGGCAGCCATATGGAGCCCACTGCTGAAAGTATGTAACACAAAGTCTTGTGATAGTCACATGACAGGAAGAGGAAGTGTCAGAGGCATGACGGTGCTAGTAAGGATGGGAATGCCACACTGCAAGTATGTACAGAGAACTGGCAGACTAAATAATGGAAGGGGGGATCTGAACCTGCTTATAATAGAAAGAATCCTCTCCACTATTGCTAGTGCCATCCTGAGTTACACCCTTCTAAACCCATTGA
>NW_015279794.1:0-344 GCF_001447785.1 Gekko japonicus | reverse complement strand
TTCTGGCTACGCCCCTGAATTGGCCTCTCTCTCTCGGAATGGGCCTCATTTCCAAACTGGAAACATCTGGGATTGTGAAGGCGAGAGCGTATACACGGGATGGGATGCACGGGAGCACCGTGGAATGGGTGGGAACTCTACAGAAGTTGCTCAGAGCTTTCTGTAAGAAAGGGTAATCAATAAAAATGGGAGAGCTGGCAGATGTGCTAACGTGTAACAGTACCCTGTGGATCCTAAGGAAGTATTAAAAAAAAAGACTTCCTGCTTCCAAGAACAATGCATCCGCAAAAGGACAAGGAAATCAAGAACGAAATTACTCTGCAAGTGGCATTACAAGATAGACT
>NW_015279793.1:0-344 GCF_001447785.1 Gekko japonicus | reverse complement strand
TCCATTACAATTTATGGCCTAATCACCCCCTTTTAATCTATTTACATAATTTCAAAAACAAAAACAAGTAGCCTTCACACCCTGATATAAACCTTCTTACATTAGTCCATTTACTTCAACCCAGTTTACCCACTTCACTCTGATTTATATACTCACATTACATTAATTATGTCATATCATGTCATTTTATACACTTTCAAAGCCAGAGACAAAGAAAATTTTCCTAAATATTTTCCATATATTTTAGCTTGCCTTCTATAACTCTGTAGTTTTATTTTCCGTCGGAGCATGTTTATATGATTTTCCCCCTTGTGGACATGGTAGTTCATTTTCATTCTTGCCTT
>NW_015279792.1:0-344 GCF_001447785.1 Gekko japonicus | reverse complement strand
TAAAAGTGACACTGGATTCAAACTTTGTTCTTATGTAACTTTCCTTTTTACTTCATTTCAGCTTTGGCATTGTGCTTTGGGAGATTGCAACTGGCAAGACTCCTTTTAGAGGTAAGACAAAGATGGGCTAGATTAGATTATTTGTCTGATGAGCATCAGCAACATGTGCGACAGATCCAGGATAGCAATCAGGACTAAACTCTCTTTGTTCAGTACTGATTTGTTTAGTCCTAATACTGGGGAACACTCATCTCTGAAGCTACTGCAAAGTGTACTGAGCAGAATACACAATTGTACCCTTAACTGTTACATCCTATCACACACACACTGTGAACAAAAAGCAA
>NW_015279791.1:0-344 GCF_001447785.1 Gekko japonicus | reverse complement strand
CCCCCCCCCCAAAAAAAATAACAACAACAACACAGAGCTGGGATAGATTCATCATCAGGATTTATACAATCCACTGCTAATATATCATGAGGCCTACTTTAAGAGATAATCCACGGCCTTTCCCAGTTCTGCACAGCAGGGAGAAGTCTCCTGCTCAGACTGACATTAGTCTGGTGGCTTCCCTACAGCCCACCCTCTTATTCTGTATGGAAACTGGCATCATTCAAGCAATCGTGAAGCCTAAATATTCCATCTTCCACCATGTAGAAGACTGAGAATAGTAAATGCTTTATCCAACCCAAAGTAATTTTCACATCCTCGCGCATCCCTTTACACAGAGACAA
>NW_015279790.1:0-344 GCF_001447785.1 Gekko japonicus | reverse complement strand
AGCACATGGACATGGGAATAAGTACAGTAAATATAAATATCTACATTTAGATGTGCCTACAAACATATATATGTCCACAACATCCAGAGGTAAAAATACTCCGATCTTTCCCCAATGCAAACAGACATGAATGTGCAGACAAAGGAAAATATATGCTCAACTTCACATACAGAACTTCACAAGTACCGTTTTTGAACCTGTGTATACACAGTCCTGTCCAAAAAGAAAATCTGGTATTCACACAGGCTCACACACAGTTCCACGCACCAACAATGCACACAGAACAATGTGCCCAAATACACACATATGCATTTGTAAACACATACAGCCACAGAGCCATAAAC
>NW_015279789.1:0-344 GCF_001447785.1 Gekko japonicus | reverse complement strand
AACCACTTGAGCCACTGCAGCTCTACCCACGTAGCACATTACTATTCCAAAGCAATAGCTCGTCCTCCATTTTATCCCTACAACAACACTGTCAGGTGGATTAGCCTGAGTGAGAGTTAGCAGCCCAAGATGATGATGGTGATTTACAAAATATATAATCTTGCCTCAGTGGGATGACCAAGGTGACCCAGCAAGCTTCCTGGAAGATGGAAAATTTGAACCCAGCTCTCCCCAGTCCCCATTCTCCACACACTCAAAAGATCTATTTTCCAGAGATTTAATAGCCGTCAGAATAGACAACATTTGGATAGACAGGCTGATAAGAACATAAGAAGAGCCCTGCT
>NW_015279788.1:0-344 GCF_001447785.1 Gekko japonicus | reverse complement strand
TATTAAAGGGACAGGACACTTTCCTCCAGGCCTACTGGCAACCCTAATTAGAAGCTAAGATTACAGGCATTTTGTCTTATCTGTTTTAAAGTCAGGTAGAGACCCTTTTCAGTTTTTTACTGGTGTAATTCCTGGCTCCATTTTTACAACTCCAGTATACATACCACAGCACCTATTACATTACCTGCACTTATGTTCCAGTTTTCTCTTCATAGCAACCAAGCAATGTAAATTCCAAACTAACCATGTTGAAACAACAGAATCCTAAATGCCGAATGGACTCCTAAAATTCTAACAAGTGTAATTTTGGCTGTGAGTGGGCCATGCCACTCAATGATCTGCAA
>NW_015279787.1:0-344 GCF_001447785.1 Gekko japonicus | reverse complement strand
GCCCCTCTGATTCCTTTCTCTCTGACTATTGCTAGGAGATGGCAACAAGGTGGGGGCAGGATCCTTCATTGGATGACTTGGATAGCTGACGAATTAGGGCTGGAAGATGCCAGGGCCCCTTGTGGGGTACCCTGACTGATGAGCATCCTACTTGAAGATAGGATTATCCCAGGTCTGGAGATGGGATTATCCTGTCTGATTATTATGCTTCCATTGTGAAGGACATTTTTGAGTGGATTGAAATGCCTAGTTATTGTCTTACAAACAATTATCATTAATTGTAGCATGGGTGTGAGGTGCCTCAAGAAGTGATCATAATCCAGTGAAGACAGAGGTCCTGTGCC
>NW_015279786.1:0-344 GCF_001447785.1 Gekko japonicus | reverse complement strand
CCACCCCCGCAGTGCATACGATGCTCACTTATGATTCAGCCTTCCTTATTCAGGGGTCATACCCTCTAATGGCTTATTTGTTTAGCATGTGCCACCTTGGTGACTTTTCCAAGAAAGCTTATGGGTGAAATCAATGGTGCATTACAGGAACCTTTGCAGGTTGGTTTGCCAGGCTCTTGGCCTGCTGAGTCAAGGTCTGCTGATATTCTTCTGTTTCCTGTCACTGCACACCCACTGTTTGCTGGGTTGGAAATGTACAGGGCCTGAAGGCATGGGCTGCAAAGAATGGCCAAACCCCTGATGATTGTGGGACAAATGTAAGAATGGTGAGAGGCCTAGTTGGG
>NW_015279785.1:0-344 GCF_001447785.1 Gekko japonicus | reverse complement strand
ATAGGCAGACTGCTGTTATTGGTAGGGTTAGAGAAGCATGCTGTTTGTACATCTGCCTGTTCCTTTGGTCCCAGTTTCCTGCTCCTCTGTTCAGCACAGCCCCGTCCCCCCCAGCCTGTCACGCTGTTCACTGCAACTAAGGAATGTGAGTAGGCCGCTCCGTTAGGCCTCTGTTTGTTCAACTGTCTTCAGTGCTGGCTTTTCTGACCCTGTGGACTCTCCCCTGTATCGACTGTCAGTTGTTTTCCCTGAACCCAGCAGCTGCTGAGGTCAGCGGCAGCCACGTCCAGCTTCTTTTCTTGCCGTGACAGTCTACAGCAGGGCTCTTGCTCCGCTTAGAGGGA
>NW_015279784.1:0-344 GCF_001447785.1 Gekko japonicus | reverse complement strand
GGTGCCACTGGACTCAAACTTTGATCTTCAGCCGCTGGAGCATTCTCTATGACCTATTTTCCCTCTTCTGAGAGGGAAAACTTTCATCAGGCAGGCAAAATCTAGGGGCCCAGGATTCAGCTGACCCAAGAAACTGGAAGGTGCGGTGCACCAATACCCAGGACAATACCCTGTACAAAATCAGACTCCCAGGTCTTCTGCCAGGCCCTGCTAAAGGCCAGAGTCCTTGGTAAAGCTTTCCCTTCATGCAGCGAGGAAAAGATTACCCCAGAGCAGTATGTCTCCCCATAGTTATCAGAATGCTAACGGTAGTCATTTTACAACACCAAAGAGGAACACCGTGT
>NW_015279783.1:0-344 GCF_001447785.1 Gekko japonicus | reverse complement strand
TTGCATATTTAAACTCTGCCAACAGTTGCCAACCTACCCACTGTTACCTAAGTGAGTTGTCTGCTCCCAAATCCTTTAAATCCCTCCACCTTGGGGGTTGAGAAGGATAAAGATTTGGCATAGCTGGATCAACAAAGTGACCTGGCACAGCAGTGTCTGTTTTTGTGGTCGCCAGGTTACAATCCAGAGATCCACCCTGTAACTCGTACCACTCCGCAACAGAGAAAGAGGTTGCAGCTGTGACTTGCCCTCCCTGCACCTTCTCAGAGCCTATCTCCCATCCTCCGTCCCTCTGGGTCTGGGGCAAAGCAAGAGTCTTATTTATTTATTTACTTCCAATTTAT
>NW_015279782.1:0-344 GCF_001447785.1 Gekko japonicus | reverse complement strand
CTCCTACATTGGGCATCCTTTTAACATCAGCCTGACCTGCGATCAGCCTTTCTACCATTTGCAGTTCATTAAAGTCTGGTTTGTGCCACAAGTTTGTCTCTGTCTTTTTGTTTCCAAATGCATGACAGGGGCTCCATGCTGCCTCTCTACCCCAATCCTTCCCTAGCCCATCTGTGACTCCATCTTAGGGCTGCCTGATTACATGTCCAAGAGGGTGTCTAGATCTAATGGGTGGTGTTGTGTAGTGGATTGACCGCATGGCTAGGCTGCTGCAGCACGCAAAACATCCTGTACGCTTCACTGACACACACAACCAAGACAAAGGGAAACGGCCCGTGGGCCAA
>NW_015279781.1:0-344 GCF_001447785.1 Gekko japonicus | reverse complement strand
AATACCAGACCTCTGGTACTCAGTACCTTTCCTTGTTTTGTTTCATCATTACCCCATCTACTTTCTGGAATATTAGTGAACCAAGATTCCTCAGCAATTAAGTACTCTAGGTAGACTTCAGCCATAGGAGAGCATGGGTCCTCTCCTGGAATTGTCTGTGATTAGAGTCTTCCCATTCAGAATCCTGGTAAGTTTGCAAGCAACTATAAATTTCCCCAAGATACCATGTGAAAATGACTGTTTTATGAGAACTGATCATGAGCACTAGGGTAATAGTTTTGAAGGCCCTTGATGAGCTTTTCCACTCAGTAGGAATGTGGCTTGGGGGATGGGGAAGACTCCCT
>NW_015279780.1:0-344 GCF_001447785.1 Gekko japonicus | reverse complement strand
CCTGGTTTTCTCCCCGGCTCTGGCTCAGCCGCGGACAGATCTCCCCCGGGGTGTCCCAACCCAAAGGCCTCTCCGCAGCCCCTGCTTGCACACCGTTAGGATGGGCCTCCTCTTCCTCTCCCCTGTCATGGTGCTGCAGCTGCAAGGCCAAAATGTCCAGAGAAGTTTAATTCAAGACCCTTCTCAGAATCATCACAGTTGACTTCTTCTTCTTCACAGGAATGCATATTTCACTTCATTTGTTCATTTTAGCTAGTTCCTTTACACCCTACCTTTCTCTCCGAGGAGGACCCAAAGTGACTGTGGCGGTCAGAAGTCCAGGTGGCCACAGGCTGACAAGGCAT
>NW_015279779.1:0-344 GCF_001447785.1 Gekko japonicus | reverse complement strand
TTCATGGATGAGTGGAGATAAATGCCATACCACATGCATGCCACCACGTGTAAGGATTGTGCGTGGGTCCGGCCAACGAGGCTTCCCACCCCCACAAGTGTTCCTCAAAGAATAAACCTATTCTCCCGGCGATGCCCTCTTGGGTCCACGCCGAAGGGACAATTTTAGCGGGGCCCGGGCTAAGTGCCCCTTCCTCTGATCTACCCAACTGCGGTAGTAGAGATGGCTAGCACGCCCCCTTGATTTTCTATGTATGAATGGTGGGACACTCCCCTTACACTATCCCTTTCCCGCTCATGCAGAACTAACTAACCGTCATGCTGTTTGCTATTCACAGTAGTTGG
>NW_015279778.1:0-344 GCF_001447785.1 Gekko japonicus | reverse complement strand
ATAAAGCACATAAAATAAAATACATTAAATCCATAAAAAACAAAATTTAAAATCACAGATTAGGCTTGCTAAAACTGTCTTCTCCATGTCTCCCAGGGCACCATGGACAATAGTTAAAAGCATTACCAAGGCAGCATTTAGCATGCACAGGGGACTTCTTCCCCCAGGCACATCCCCCTCCCCCGCATTTATCCCACAGCCCCCCCTTCAGGGCACTGCCTCCGTTTTCTCCACCTCTTCCCCCACCCCAGTTATTTAACTTCTCTCCCTCCAGCTTCACTCCAGCATCCTTTGGCTCTCAAAGGAGGAAATGTTCCCTCTTGCCTGGTGACTTACGGCTTCTT
>NW_015279777.1:0-344 GCF_001447785.1 Gekko japonicus | reverse complement strand
CTGGTCACATTTAGCACCTAATCTGTTCATCTGGCATGAAAGGAGGCAGAACCGGGATTCTGATTCATCTCTCGCATTCATCCCAAATTGCCCTCCCTTCTCTCTCTCCGTCTGCTTCCCCTCTGTTCCCTTCTTTCCCTCCCTCCCACCTCCATCTAAATTTAGACTGGAAGCTTCTCTGAGCAGGGACAGGTCTTCGATGGCCCTTTCCTCTTTGGTCTCCTTCTAAGAATGCTGATAAGAGTTGGGTGGGTGGCTCCTGTACTGATCGCCATAGCGAGGAAACCAGAACACCCACAGAGAGCAAGACACAGGGGACTCCTCGGGTATGCAGAAAAGTAACA
>NW_015279776.1:0-344 GCF_001447785.1 Gekko japonicus | reverse complement strand
AGAGAGAGAGTGAGAGATGCTGTATACTACCCAACGTAAACAGGTCCTATTTTCTTTTTTTCTCCTCTGAAATATTTTCTGACAATGTTTTTTAACATGTACTCTGAGGAATTCCTATTGGAGAGAAAGTGCTCAAACGTCATCCTCTGAGGAAAAAGAGAAGCGCTCATCGCGTTGCTCTCTGAAGGCCGCTCAACATCCTAAAAGCTAAGGCTTTGGTTAGAATTTCAGATAATATTGCACTGGAATTAAAAAGTCCCCAGTAGTACAACCAGTCAACAGTGGAAAATAAAACTAAATCTGATTTTCCAAGTGCCACAGGAATGGATATTCCACCAGCGGAA
>NW_015279775.1:0-344 GCF_001447785.1 Gekko japonicus | reverse complement strand
CTGAGTTACATTTTTCCAAGCCCATTGATTTCAATGGACTTCAAAATGTGTAAATCTGTTAAGGATTGTACTGTACAAGTATTAATCACACTGTTTTCTCTGTGTTTTGAGAATAGGACAGCACATCAAAGACTTGGTTTACATGTAACCACCTTTCCCAAGATATATCATACTCAACTCTACGCTGTGGCTGAATTACAAATATAAGCATCAGAGTATTTAAAGACTTGGATATTTAAGATTTGAGTCAAAGATGGAAGAATTATATCACACATTTTATTGCTTTTTTCTGCCTTTTACTGAAGCCAAAACTCTGATGCCTTTTCTCAGTAAAAAAAAAAAAA
>NW_015279774.1:0-344 GCF_001447785.1 Gekko japonicus | reverse complement strand
TAGTAGGTACAGTAAAACTCATATAATTCTAAGATTCTCAACTGATGAGCAATCCCAGCTTGCAAACCAGTTCACCCAGCCTGTGCGTTTGTAAAATTTGGGGTTCTGTGTGCAAAATATGATTGGGGGGCAAGATTGGTCTCAACAGCACAGGCCTTCCCCTGTCCTCAAAGCAGCTGAAACAACCACCCCTCTCTTCAAATCTCAAAACTGATCCGGGCTTGAGCGCATAAAACGTTTTTGGCTCCCGTTGCTGGTCGTCACGTGTTTCATGGAAAACATAGTGAGGAAGAGCTGAGGGAAAATAGAGAATCTCTCAAGTATGATTCAAGGCAAGGAGCTGG
>NW_015279773.1:0-344 GCF_001447785.1 Gekko japonicus | reverse complement strand
ATTTAAAAGGCCCATTATATTACTGTCTTTACTTCAGTGTGTTGCAAAATAAAGACGGCTTCAAAATACAAGAACTACGTCTACCTTTATAAGACTTAGGACATATTATGGCAGGCCTTGACATATTCTTTGGCTCTAGGAGTAAGTTAAAAAAATTAGAAACCATATTTATTTTTCATTTTTCAGGGTTTATTTTAATGGCCATATTTTCTAGTTATTACTACTATATAATCTAATCCTAAACTCTTTACAGTTCCTTATCATTTTATTAAGGCTCCAACAAAACTGTTATGTAAACAATGTGGTGACTTTAGTAGTCATTGCCACAAGAAAACGCTAACCTC
>NW_015279772.1:0-344 GCF_001447785.1 Gekko japonicus | reverse complement strand
CTCTGAATAGCTATTGGAATGAATTGGATCTTTCTGCATATTCTGAAGAATACTCCTCCTCTGCACACACCCGTTTGCAATCATACAAGATTCTATCTCGGTGGTATATCACCCCTCAAAGATTGGCACACTTCTCTCCTTCCAATTCATCCTTATGTTGGAAAGGCTGCAGTGAAGTTGGAACATTTGCACATTGTTGGTGGCAATGCCCATGCTTACAAGATTTCTGGTCTTGAGATTCTTCGGCATATCTCATTAATCACAGGACGCTCACTTGCACTGACCCCCAAAACGATCTTATTACATCTCAAAAGCGATCCTTCAGTTCCCAAGATTAGATGGGA
>NW_015279771.1:0-344 GCF_001447785.1 Gekko japonicus | reverse complement strand
TCTAAAGGTGCATGTGATCGCAGCCTTACTTTTAACTTTGCCAGAGGGATTTGGAGCTCAGTTGCCTTGCCACTCTGCCTAAAATCTAACTGCTGCCTAAAATCCAACCACTGGGTTGAGACCTGATTCTAATGGGAGTTCTTTGCTTAGTATAAAACTTCTCAGAGGAATTTTCAGAGTTGTTTTATCCATTCTTGTTTATTTAATGTTTCAGGGTGCAGATGGCCCAGTTGGTCCACATGGTCTTGCAGGTCCAAAAGGAGACAGAGTGAGTGAGATCACCTTGAATACATTAATACCAGGCCTGTCATCAAATTCAAGAAATCCTGTTTGATAAACTATTT
>NW_015279770.1:0-344 GCF_001447785.1 Gekko japonicus | reverse complement strand
GTTAGTTTTGATAACTTTTCTGTTTGCCAGGATTACTGTACTCAGTCAGATATAATTTGTATGATGATATCCTGTTGCTCCTATAGTTTCTCTGTTCTCTATAAAGTTTACTTTACTTTGGTATGTACAACATTTTTGAGACATCATAATGCACTTTGTACATGTTCATGAGCCCTGTCTTTATGGTTTTACATACATTTCTTTTTACACATATAACCTTTTAACATGTCTTTTAATATTGGGAAATAAATCTTATGTTTTCTGTTTATTTTTAATGTTGATATAGATCCTCCCTGGTGAAATGTGCTGGGGAATATAGAGTGAATAAAATTTATTCCCATGGC
>NW_015279769.1:0-344 GCF_001447785.1 Gekko japonicus | reverse complement strand
GGCAGATCTTAACTGGTGGGCTGAACAGTGCAGAAGGGAACCGTCCTTCAGGTACCCTGGCCACATGATGCTTAGGGCCCTAAAAATAAGAATGAGCTCTCTGATCTGTGGCCAGAAACAGTGCAGGTTATTTTAACAAAAATACTTGGGAGTAAAGTGGGGTCTTGAAGCATCCAGGCATGTTTGCTACAACTCTTATAGTCCTGCCCTAAGTGGGTAAGGAATACTCTTAGGATACCTTGTGTAGTGGATGAGCATAGCAGGGCGTAAACAAACCACTACCTGGATTATTCGGGCAGCATTATCATAAACAAATACCTTGGATTTCATCCAACCTGTATACT
>NW_015279768.1:0-344 GCF_001447785.1 Gekko japonicus | reverse complement strand
GAATAGAATAGAATAGAATAGAATATCTCCACAGCACATTACACAAAGGAGGGGGCAATCGCTCTGCCTTGCAACCCGTTCAAGACTGCAGGTGGAACCTATTTTTTTTTTTACACTTTGCCAGGTTACCCCGCAAAGCTTTTAAAAAAGAACAGCTGTGCGTGGTTCTAATTCGCGCATATTAGCATGCGCCTCTACAATGCACACGTGCCTCTACCTTACGGGTGCATCGCCTTCCCTTGCTCTATTATTACGGACAACTCCACTGAACTTGGCAAGAAAAGATCCCGCCTGTTCTAGAACGCGGCCCTTTGTCGCTGGAAGACCGAGCGACCCTCCGTGAA
>NW_015279767.1:0-344 GCF_001447785.1 Gekko japonicus | reverse complement strand
AGTCTCTTTTCCACTCCCACCCCCTTAATCGTTCTCTTAAAGCCGCACATGAATTTTGTCACATTTGGGAAGCGGGGAGAGGACCCCCGGAGTTCTTTCTAAAGATTAAGCGCTGCACAAACGTACCTCGCGCCTGCCAGGAAGAAATGGATGCCTTCCCCCCCCCCTTTGTGTACCAAGGTCTGAACACCGCGGAGGCTTCAGCATCTGAGCGTTTGCTCTGTGGTTGGCTCCGTGGTCCGAAATGTGCACTTGTGGCCGGCACAGACAAAGAGCGCGGTGGAGTCGGGCAACAGGCAGGCACGCCCGTCTGGACCGGGGGCAAGTGCCTACACCCCGGGCCA
>NW_015279766.1:0-344 GCF_001447785.1 Gekko japonicus | reverse complement strand
GTCATTGATCACAGTGGTTTCTTGTTTGTGGAAAGAACAAGCCTGTACCAAACTTGTTTACTGAAATCTCTGTGTGTGTCAGAGTGATTTATAAAGTGAAGTTATATCGCTTGCTGTCAAGCAAAAATGAATGATTGACAGCAAGCAGCATCTATTGTTAAGGCAATGTTAAGAGCTTTGCTTCTCTCTTTCTTTATTAGAGCTGTCTAACTTGTACCCTCCTCTGGTTAGAAATGTCTTGCTGCTCTGTTCAGTAACCCAGGCAATCCCCCCCCGCTACCATATATGGTAAAGGTTTTCACACAAACTAAAACGAATTTCGATACTACCATTGTAATGAGTTA
>NW_015279765.1:0-344 GCF_001447785.1 Gekko japonicus | reverse complement strand
GCTATCAACATAGGTAATTATTTTCATCTTCCTAGGTAGAGAGCACAGCACTTTGGATTGTTAAGGAAATAAAATATTCCTGACACAAAAAAACCTTTGAAAACACGAGGTTCTCCGTTGGTTTTTCAAGGTCATTAATGGTCGATGCTGACTGACAGCTGCTTTCCAGAATCTCAGGCAGAAATCTTTCACATACCCTACCATGTGATCTTATTACCTGAGGGTGACAAGGATCGGACCTTCGACATTCTGCAAGTCAAGCAAATGCTCTACGATTGAGTCACAGCCCCTTCCCATCTTTCACTTGGTAGGAACTGTGCTGTCAGTGAGACATCAAGTGGGGG
>NW_015279764.1:0-344 GCF_001447785.1 Gekko japonicus | reverse complement strand
GGTAAGCTTGCCATGTGACCACACCCCTAGTGACCTGACATGAGTAACATCCTGGTTCTATATAGGCATGTAGCTATGACCAGCACTAGTATGCCTATGATACAGTTCCAGAGTCTTCTTGCTATACCACCCGCCAGATGAAATCCCACTGCAGGCAGTCACTGATTTTCAGGTATAGAAACTTGCATGCCAGCCACATTTCAACTAAGATACATTCATATTCAATTCATTATCCCAACTTTTTATAGATGCCTCAATTTGGGA
This sequence comes from Gekko japonicus, assembly GCF_001447785.1. Lineage (NCBI taxonomy): Eukaryota > Metazoa > Chordata > Lepidosauria > Squamata > Gekkonidae > Gekko > Gekko japonicus. The sequence goes on along the minus strand of NW_015279764.1, from coordinate 80 downwards.
GCATTTTAAACTGTACTTAATATTTTCCTTTATATTGTGCTTTCTTTTACCTTTTTACAAGCAGAGTACAGAAATACAGA
>NW_015279763.1:0-344 GCF_001447785.1 Gekko japonicus | reverse complement strand
TCTCTCCCCCCCCCGGAGCACAGGACTATATTTCCCAATGTCATTAGTGCCAAGGTGCACCACACCCTCTGACTCCTCCATAGCTCCACTCCACCATATCTATCAACTAATCTAGAATGCATGCAAATGTCTACCACCTTCAGACATAGCAATTAAGTTGCCATGCAGCTGAAATGCTTGTCACAGACCCTGCTCTCTGTATTCCTAAAAACTGAATCAACCACTACCAAAAGTGCATTTCCCCCCAACCCCAGAGGGATTTCTTTAGTATGAGGGGATATTGGTCCCTCATGTGAGGAAGGGGGCCCACCTAAAAATATTCTCTTTCAAAGTTCGAAGAAGAA
>NW_015279762.1:0-344 GCF_001447785.1 Gekko japonicus | reverse complement strand
GCATGGTAAGTTGTGTGACATTATGATTTATGGGTTTCAGGCAGCGGATGGCACTGTTGCCCCAGCCAGGAAACCAACCATACAAGTTTTGAGCAGCATAGCTTCCCCCTCCACGTACCAGCTGCGCATCACGACATGTAAAACGGAGCTTCAGCAGCTCATCCAGCAGAAGCGAGAGCAATGCAATGCTGAAAGGCTTGCCAAGCAGATGATGGAGAATGCAGAATGGGAGAGCAAGCCACCCCCGCCAGGTGATTCTCCACACTCCTTTGGGGAAAGCCCAGTCCTGTTACGAGGGGGAAGACCTGAAAAGGCACTTTTGGTCCTGTTGATGTGAAGGTCTA
>NW_015279761.1:0-344 GCF_001447785.1 Gekko japonicus | reverse complement strand
TCGAGGCAGCTCTAGTGCGAAATCTCTCACACTGTGAGTTTTCTGCCACAGATTCCCCAAAGCAGCAAACATACTCCAGCAGTTTTGCTGTGGAAAAAGCCACTGGAGGTACAACCAGGAACAGGAAAACTGTGGTTAGGAAAAGGATTAAGCCCACCCTCCCTCCACCAGCTATCCACTTCTTCATTCTAAATTCCCCCTTCCCAAAGTGGCTTTTTCTTTTTAAAAATGCCATCAGAGACCAATTACATGTTACTCAAACAGTAAGCCAGTGCAAGAGGAGAAGAGAACCCTGGCTGCTTCCACACAGTGACAATTGCGGGTTCCAGCTCTTATGGGGGGGG
>NW_015279760.1:0-344 GCF_001447785.1 Gekko japonicus | reverse complement strand
GACTTGCTTCCAAGCTGAGGAGTTCAGTTGTTAGTTTAGGTTGGCATTCCGTTGAAATCACTGGAGAAAAATTCACTTCAGAGGCTAAGATCCTTCGCTCTAACTGGGTTGTAGCCTGAAGCTTGACTGGTACCCTTCCTACACTTCCAGCTCCCCTCGAAGAAAGGCAGTATGCTTATTTCTTATCCTGACCCTGCAGGTCCACAGGAGCATTTTGTTATCAGGGGAAGGTAAAAGTGGTTTGCTCTTCACAGGCTGTAAAAGACAGCAGAAGCATAGGGACCAATAATGGGTGGGTAGGCAAGATTGGTACATGTTACTGGGGGTGCACTTTACTGATTGGC
>NW_015279759.1:0-344 GCF_001447785.1 Gekko japonicus | reverse complement strand
ATGATGTCACTTCCACATGATGTCATCGCGTTGTGGACATCACTGCCCATTCCTGGACTACCATCTCAAATCTCACCACCAGCATGACGATCACGCCTGGCAACCCTAATTGACACTTATTATGAGGGTTCCTTCTGCTCTGAGGAAGGAAAGGTATCTTGACGTGAGTGATTCTCATCTGTAAAGGAGGCAGAACTAAAATTCTTCCAAACTTCCTGTCTCCTGGGCAGAGTCACCAGACTTCCTCAGTTTGGTAACTCCTGAAGCAGTCTCTGTAGTACTAAAATACTAAGTTAACCATTCAACTTTTTAGGAAACAGGAAGCAGGGAATAGGAACATCCCC
>NW_015279758.1:0-344 GCF_001447785.1 Gekko japonicus | reverse complement strand
GGGGGGGTAATCTCTTTTCAGCTCTTTCTCTGCACCAAGCAAACATGTATTTTGTTAAGAACTACCTGAATACTTTTTTTAAAATTGGGATTTTCTTAAGGGGCCTTTTTCCTGTCCCGAAAAAGCAAGCATTGATACGAAGAACCGAGAGAAACCTGTGCTAGAGGTTAGACTGCCTTTGTGTGTTCATGCGCTTCCTTCCATAGCTGGAGAGCTGGTGTGAGGTTTAAATGGAAGGTGCATAAAGATTCCGAGTCCTCAATGAGAGGCAAGAAAGAAACTGGAGGAAACCTGAATGTGGACCAGTAAAAGAGCTTTTCTCCCCCAGTTCTGCCACGCAGCAT
>NW_015279757.1:0-344 GCF_001447785.1 Gekko japonicus | reverse complement strand
TGAGTCATGTGCTGCCTATGCTGCTTTTCCTGGAGGGAAGGAGAGGAGAAAGCCCAGACGGACAGTCCAGAGAAGGCCTCCTCTTCCAGCCTGTCTAGGCTGCCGGGCCACTGACCACTACAGGCAGCGATGCTGCTGGGCTGCCCCCTTTCCGAACCACATATTCTGAAATGTGATTGCCAGGTACATTATAGTGCTCAGCACACCGAAATGCTTGCTCATTCTTCTGAAGTTCACTGTCCCACTGGTGGTAAAGCCAGCACCGCCTCTGTCTTTCCACCTTCTAACTTCACAGTTGTATTGATGCTGAGGGACAGTCATAGAATCGTAGAGTTGGAAGGGGC
>NW_015279756.1:0-344 GCF_001447785.1 Gekko japonicus | reverse complement strand
GCTTTTCCCGCTAGTGTGACCAGGGCCACCAGTATGTTATTTTGTATGTAGTTGTATCAGTTCATGAAAAGTAATAGAATATCCCTTGGTGGGTGGCTGTCTTGTTGGCTGAATAAACCTCCTTTGGTCTGGTGCTTTCTATAGCATTATGTTATTTGTTCAACACTCTGTATCAACATCATTGTGACATGCTAAAAGTACATACCTGTATTGTCAGTGACTGCCATACAATGAGAGAGAGGGAAAGAAAGGACTGTCAACCAAAGCCAAATTATGAAAAATCCAATTGCCTTCATCTCTTCTCGGACACATGTGAACAAACGGCCAGAAATCTGAAACAAAAA
>NW_015279755.1:0-344 GCF_001447785.1 Gekko japonicus | reverse complement strand
TCAAGAGTCAAAGCTTCCTTTGTCAGATCTTGAGGCGATGAGTTCCTCAGCTTAATTCTGTGTTACGCGAAGACCCGACAGTGTCGCCAAGGCAGGAAAGCCGATTCGTCCTAAAGGATGGGGATCCCAAAGCTTTTTTAAAGACCACATTTTTAGCCGGCCCTAACCTCACAACAACCTTGTGAGGCGGACTGAGCTGAGAGAATGGGACTGACTAGAGAGTCGCCTGGTCTGCCCTGTGGAGATTCGAACCCAGCTTTTCCGGGTCTGAGGCCACCCCTCTAACCCGTCCGCCACCACAGCAGTGCCGTTGCTGACCAAAGCAGCTGTTCTAAGGAGAAAAT
>NW_015279754.1:0-344 GCF_001447785.1 Gekko japonicus | reverse complement strand
TCGCGCTTACAGGGATCGGCAGAGACGGAGCACAACCTCCAAACCGAGGTGGAGTCTGGTAAGCCCCCAAACTCAGCGGTCTTGGTAGATCCGTCGGAGTTAATGGAATTTATTAGGCACTCAATTGAAGCTGAGGTGGCCAAGGTTTCCAGGCCAGAGCGGGCAGAGGCTCAGGAACGTCCCCCCCCAGGTCCTTCCACCCCCAGAACGCAGGGTTGGCCCACCAAGGCAGCAAAGAAAGCTCCCTTCCAGACCCCTGGAAGATTTGCCGATGAATGTGGGGGGGAAGACTCTGAGTCTAACGCATCCTCTATAGAGGGCAGAGAGGAAGGGGAATTTTTGTC
>NW_015279753.1:0-345 GCF_001447785.1 Gekko japonicus | reverse complement strand
GAGCTCCTGCTACAAAAAGAGCCCTCCCACAGGGGCCAGCCAGGGGTCTCCAGGAGAAGTTCTCCCTCCAGCCTTCGGCATGGCTTGCCCACTGAGGGGTCCTGATGGCCTTTCACCCTGACCTGGGTGGTCCAGGTGAGTCCGTTCTCATCAGATCTCGGAAGCTAATCAGACCAACCAAGGAAGCCCAGGGCTGCTGCACAGAGGCAGGCAATGGCAAACCACCTCTCAACGTCTCTGGCCTTGAAAATAGGGTTGCCAAGTCGGAAATCTTTGGGAGCGGGGGGACTCCTGTCCGGCTTCCTATGTGTGTGCATGCGCGCACATCACCAGGAAGTGACGTTA
>NW_015279752.1:0-344 GCF_001447785.1 Gekko japonicus | reverse complement strand
ATGTTTGAGCTGCTTGCATTCCTCTGAACAGCCTGTTAAACATTTGGTGCCCTGTATCTGAACAGGGTATATGCGAGGGCAGTAGTTAGTGCTGCTTTTTAAAATACTTTTCTTTACTTAATATATTTTAAGTTGAAATTTGTTCTGCTATTTAAACCTTAATACACCCATTCCCTAAATCAAGCCTTATGTCCAGCATTTGCTTAGTTACCATGCTATGTTAACATCTCCCAAAGTATTCATGAGTGTACTGCTGGCATAAAGGAAAAGAAACCTCAAGTGGTGGCAGCACCCTGACTAGACCAGCCCACAGATTACGTGCTGTCAGAACCCACAGCTAACAA
>NW_015279751.1:0-344 GCF_001447785.1 Gekko japonicus | reverse complement strand
GTCAAGGAAGGAAGGTGGTACCAGACTCCTCAGATTTTGGAAGACACAGTGCGCACAGGGCCTTTTGGTGCAGGGGAAATTCAGAGATGTAGGAACTTGCCATGTTGTAACTGTAAGCCAAGAACTTCAAATAAAAAGACTGCCAGTCTGCTGAAGCCTGTGCCTTTGTCTTTCATATGGAGGGACACATTTCACCTGTATGATGTTTTCATTCGCAATGCACATTGTCTGTCTCTAGCCCTGTATTTATGGACTATCATGTTATTGTTACCTGTTTTATATTACTATTGTGTTGGGTTTTCATAGTATCATAGTGTTGGAAGGGACCTCCAGGAAATTCACAA
>NW_015279750.1:0-344 GCF_001447785.1 Gekko japonicus | reverse complement strand
CCTGAGACCTTGGAGAGTAGCTGCCAGTCCGAGTAGGCTATACTAACCTTGGTAGAGAATGACCAGACTCAGTATAAGGCAGCTTCCTGCAATCCCTTCTGTATGAGGCAAATCATTCTGTTGCAGGGAACAGCATCGGAAATGCCTCTCCCCATGAATCTTTTGAAGCCACCATCTGGTTCTGCAGCCGAAGAGGTGACAATGGGGTTGCACTGAAATTGCAGTAAGGGTGTGTGTGTGTTAACTTTCCCCCCTGTGGGTGTTCTGGATGGAGCCTGGCTTTAGAAGGGCTCTAGACAGCAGTGAGCCCTTTGCACCTCCCCAACAAAGGTATTTCGTTTTGC
>NW_015279749.1:0-344 GCF_001447785.1 Gekko japonicus | reverse complement strand
GGGGGGGGGGGCATGCTGAGCTGCAGTGGGACCGGACAGACAAAGAGGCTGATGGAAATCCTTCAGTCAGTGGAAATATTCAGTGCAATCCAAGTCAGTGTCTCACTGAGGAACATACAAAGGTGTCTTACAGAGACATTTGCTACCCAAGTTTTAAACAGGGCATGTCAGTGATTGAACATACAAATACGTTCTCTGCTATACAGCTCCACAGTTCCCTAGGGGAGTTCACATTAGTGGCCCCTTTTCATCTCTTTGTGGGATCATCTACAGCCCACCAAGGCCTGTCTCCAACTGGGGTAATGTTGGGAGAATGGGCATTTCTGCACAAATTATTTCACTGG
>NW_015279748.1:0-344 GCF_001447785.1 Gekko japonicus | reverse complement strand
CGATAAAAATGTGCTAAATAAAGACAACCCAAGAGGGGGATTGAGTCCTGAAGCCTGCTCAGTTTCATCTGAACAGGGGCTGGGCCAGGGTGGCCCTAACTCGGGGTATAGTGGATAAAATGTCGGGGCGGGGGCCTCAGCCACCCTCAAGTTCGTTCCGGTGCTCAAAGGGGGACGGGGGACCCGTACGTCCGTGACCAAAAGGCAGGCGGACCAGGGGATGCCACAGTGCAGCTGCCCGTCTCTTCCCGTCCCACCATCCCCCGCCAGTCCCTCTTCCAGCCGCAAGAGGATGGACTCCCCTCCACACAAAAGCGGGAGATCCGTCCTTTGACCCACCGCGG
>NW_015279747.1:0-344 GCF_001447785.1 Gekko japonicus | reverse complement strand
GCCCCACTTGGAGGCTGGCATCCCTATTTCAGACTGGTCTATTTATTTTTCAACATAATAAGAAGGGGGGGGAGCTCCTTCAAGAAAAGCTGGGGCTGAACATAGTGAGCTTCCAGGGGAAGAGGAAACTGCTGGATGATGCAAGGTGAAGGTACGTGTGGACTTCCAGTGGGTATTATGAATCACCTGGCAAAGCTGAATCGTGCCCACACAGCAGTGGTATGTCAGAGTGATGGCTTTGCAGAGGCAGATCATAATGGATTCCTGTGGGAGCACCGTCACATACCCATCGGTGTGCATGCAATGCAACATATTCACCATTGCTTTCATATATTGCATCTGAT
>NW_015279746.1:0-344 GCF_001447785.1 Gekko japonicus | reverse complement strand
TAAAGACTGCCAGTGAGGGGGAGTTCACTGAGGAGAAGCTCAATGAGGAGTTTGGGAGATAAACTGGTGGCAGACTGCTTGGGGAAAGGGGAAGGGAAGGCATGAAAAGATGTATGCAGCCGACTCCTTCCTCAAGCTTTTCTGCTGGATTCAACCCAGTGAGGCAACAGAATACCTCTCAGAGTGGAAGATTTCCAACCATGCATAAATGTAGGGAACAATTTTGAATGCATTTTGAGCATTTCCTATATTTTACAAGGAGTCTGTGTGACAGGCCTTTTCTAATAACTGAGGTAACTCACAACGATTCTCACAATTTTGGGGAACCAGGTTTGTTTAGAACT
>NW_015279745.1:0-344 GCF_001447785.1 Gekko japonicus | reverse complement strand
ATTGTCATGAGCAGTTATTTTTGCCAACAAGCCGGCTCTGGTAACATCTGGATCCAGAAACAGCTGCAGTAAGAACATCTAACAATAGATGGCGATCTCTGCCTACAATTGGGAGATGCGGCTGACACAGATCTCTCCAGCTCCTTCTGAGGGAAAAATAATTGTACTCCTCCTCCGAGTTACCTCTGCCTTAACCACACTTATCACCCAAATTATCCTTCCTTCATTTAATAACCACCATCTACACATCATCTGGGTCTTAAAGAAGCTGCAAGCAGACTGGATTAAACCGGCATCGCCAGAGATTATCCTAAAGCCTTGGAAACCCCATACATCCCCCTCCC
>NW_015279744.1:0-344 GCF_001447785.1 Gekko japonicus | reverse complement strand
CCAGCGTGGAAGGCGGGGAGCTCTTTGAGCGGATCATTGACGAGGACTACCAGCTGACCGAGGTGGACTGCATGGTCTTCGTGAGGCAGATCTGCGACGGGATCCTCTTCATGCACCAGATGGGCGTGCTGCACCTGGACCTCAAGGTACAAACGCCGGGGAGGCCTTGCCCGCGCGGGCAGCAGCCATCTAAGCGACCGGCTGTCACCACACCTTGTGGCCGGGAGTCCCGTAAGTCCACGATGCGTGGTATAGAACGCTTCCCCTGGTCAATCTCGAACCCAGTGCTGGTGCCCTTCACTGGGCGATCCCGTTCCAAAGCGAGGCGAGGGAGTTCCAAAGTG
>NW_015279743.1:0-344 GCF_001447785.1 Gekko japonicus | reverse complement strand
TGCACTTCAGTGCATTTGGCTTTTTGCACGTGTGCATTCTCACACAGCCTGGGACAGAACGATGGGGCACCAGACCGCCCTGCATGTGGCAGCTGCTTCTTTTATTGCATCCAACAAGGATTTTCATTTCTGACACAGTGATAATCTAATTGACAGTGAGCAGGCCCTGCGATTTTGGATGCTCTCTCTTGATCCTACATGATAGAGGCTTGGCCAGTCATTTAAAATGGCACGTTCAGCTCATGACAGACGAGGCCGATCATGTGCTCATCCAAACAGAGAGCAGCACTTAGGGAGGAAAGCAAAAGAGTGTGATGGAGTGTCAGACTAGGATCTGGGAAACC
>NW_015279742.1:0-346 GCF_001447785.1 Gekko japonicus | reverse complement strand
ACTGTAGACCAACACGGCTACCCTCTGAATCCGTACACAAGTAGTCCATCCCTTTTCAGATAAAACAGAATCAATCCTTATCTCTTGCCACCACACCGTGCATATCAGAGTTAGCTCTTAAGCTGATGTATAGAAGACGCACATAGCAAATCACTCTGATCCCCATGGGACATGGGTGGAAAGCAGATAAGAATGAGATGTTGAACATGCTGTCCCAAGATTGCCCTTAGCACTGATAGCTGTGGGCAATGAGGTCTAAGCATAAGTGGTCGTTTTCATGGGATACATACAACGATGATACTTCTAGGGTATCTAGGGCATTCACCCAAAGAGTGATTAACACATG
>NW_015279741.1:0-344 GCF_001447785.1 Gekko japonicus | reverse complement strand
TTTTGCACACAAGACTCCACAGCTTAGAATAAAACCAAGACAGCCAGGTCATGTAAGCAATATTATAATGCTGGGTATTAATTTAAAATTAGATCCATACCCCATTCCCAACTTCCAACATTTCTGTATTATTACTACAAAATGGCAGCCATGGACTCCAATTAGCTGCAGTGTTTCAGGCTGTTCCAGAACTAGGGAGCGGATGCATACGTAACAGGCTGGCTCCGTGTCCTTGAAAATTCCCCCTTTTTTAGCATCCTCCCCAAAAGAAGAAGTATTAAATAGGTTATGCTGCGTCATCATCGCCGTTTGCTTAAAGTGCTAACCAAGAAGCTCTCTAGAGC
>NW_015279740.1:0-344 GCF_001447785.1 Gekko japonicus | reverse complement strand
TGCCTACTAATTCTATCTTTAATAACAATGTAATAGTACTAAAAACCATGACTGGAATGCTATCAATCAAACCTGTATTTGGGGGTGTCCTAAACATTTTAAAGTGTAGGAAATGGGATTAATTCAAATTAAGGGTACCTTCTGAAATGCCACCCCTTATCTATTCTAAAACCCAATGTTGTAAGTATATAGGGATGTGTACTTCCATGAACAGTGCTTATGGCAGCAAGGTCTTACAACTCAAATGTATGAACTGTTTAATGGTCACACTGTTCATATGATTGCTTACCACCGTTTAAATGTAACCTTTGTTTTCTGTTAATGGAGGGTGTGTGTGATTTTTT
>NW_015279739.1:0-344 GCF_001447785.1 Gekko japonicus | reverse complement strand
CAATCAGTCCAAGATCCTACACTATACAAATCTGAGTTTCAACTCTTGGAACCCAATCCTTTGAAGATCTTTAGAGAAAAACCCAAGAAAGGAGCTGGTCTGAAAGTGAATTGTTTGGCATTCCTTTTAGAACGTTATCGAGACATTCAATGCACACCTTCAAGAAAATCTCCCAGATCAGCTCAGTCAGTGCATGTGATTACTTACAGGCACATTCCTAAAGTTTCAGCATCCCACCACCACACACTCCGGAGAAAGGTCTGGTGATCAAAATGTTGGGAATGTACCTGTTACAATGGAGAAAAGGCTTAACATTGTTAAGCTTAGTTTGGGGCCTTGTATAA
>NW_015279738.1:0-344 GCF_001447785.1 Gekko japonicus | reverse complement strand
TGCTGTTAAGCGGAAAAACTGTCGTTGGTCCCACCCAGGCCTTGGGAGACACCTCCCCTGCATCTAGGCCAGAAGATAAGAAAGGCTGTTTTGAAAATGACAGGTTCGCTCTGTGTGTGGCGGGGTGGGGGTGTCTCTTCTTCTGAGTGTTATATCTGTGTAGGGGTTTACGTCTGAACTGATGCAAACATGCATAAAATACGCGGTATAGTCCTCTTGGTAAATATTAGTCCTTGAAAGGGAGTGTTAAGCTAGAACCTCTTGCAAGAGGTTTGTTTTACCCAGGCGGAGCATTCAGACAGTGTTTGCTTCCTGTTTGCAGGCCTCAGTGTGGTCCAGTTGAC
>NW_015279737.1:0-344 GCF_001447785.1 Gekko japonicus | reverse complement strand
CTAAGCCTACTGCTTAGAATCCCCAGGCCCTAAGATTGGGGTGACAAACAGGATGCGCCACGGGGATGCGGCCAAAAGTGATGTGTCCTCTAACAGGGCCGTTTTAACTTCCCTGCTCCCCCTGGAGACGGGAGGGAGGCAGAAACCAGAATCCTCCGTCCATCACACCTACCGAGGCTCTTTCTCACCCACACTTGCCTTCTTCTTGTGACTTTGGTCACCTTCCCTGCATCGACCTCACACCTCCTCTTCTCACACAATTAACGCCCCCCCCATCTTTCCCCAAAATAAAGGCTACTCAACCCAGCCGCTGTACTGAACATAAGAATCATGCTGGATCAGAC
>NW_015279736.1:0-344 GCF_001447785.1 Gekko japonicus | reverse complement strand
GATGCCGAGCCCCCCCACGTCCTGCTTGACGATCCGCACCGTGCGCTTGATGTTGGTGAGCGAGTCCGGGACGAGGGCGCAGGGCTCGCCGCCATTCAGCTGCACGGGGCTGGGCGGGGGCTGCAGCGGCTCCTCGGCGCCCTTGCTGGGGCTGACGCTCAGAAAGTCCTCGGACAGCGTGACCAGCACCCGCAGCCACTGCTCGCCCGGCGCTCGCAGCTCCAGCAGCCCGCTCTTGGGCGCTCTCCGGCCGGCCGCCATCTTCAGCGCATTCCTCGGGTACACCGTCGCCGCTGCGCCTCCTCCTCCTCCTCTTCGCCGCCCTCGCCGCCGCCTCCTCCTCC
>NW_015279735.1:0-344 GCF_001447785.1 Gekko japonicus | reverse complement strand
TCAGCCAGTGCTAACCTTTCCCCTCCTTGCTTTGGGTGTAGCAAAGAAGCCGTACGGAGTGCTATCCTTCTTCCGTGGAACTGGAGGGAAAAGCCCCGATCTCTCTGCCCAGAAAAAGGAGACTTTGCGTGGAGCAGACAGTGCCTACTACCAGGTTGGGCAGACGGGCAAAGAAGGTGCGGAGAATCAAGGAGCAGATGCTGCAGGTAAGCTTGCATTGGCCGGGAGGGGGGGCGCCTCCAAGTTCTGCGACCACTCAACAGTCTTCTTAGACAGAGACACAGGTGCTTGCAGAAGGCTCCACTCTTTCTCTTCAGATCTTTCCCAAAGAAGGGCTGCACGGC
>NW_015279734.1:0-344 GCF_001447785.1 Gekko japonicus | reverse complement strand
TGTTCTCCACTCTCATCATCCACAGCTAAGAGTCCAATCCACATCCATCTGAAATAGAGAAGCAACTGGATAATCCCCATATACTGATGAGATTCATTTGGGACTGTGCGGTAAAAGAAAGGGAACTTTGTCCTCTCCATCTCCTCAGTGGCAAAGGAACCATATGTGAGCTAAAGAGAAATATATAAATATTTTAGAGAGCAGATAGGAAAGGAGATGGGACCTCACTGATAGAGTACATACAGTCCCACATCAAATGGATGGCATCTCCATTCAAAGAATGTAAGGTAAAAGGAAAGATTTTTTGTGTTTGAGACTCTAGATAGCCAGTGCCAGTAAGGGTA
>NW_015279733.1:0-344 GCF_001447785.1 Gekko japonicus | reverse complement strand
TTTGCTTTCTTTCCACCTTTCTTTCTCTTACACTTATAACAATATTTGAACTATACTATTATGATAGCAAATTTTTAAAAAATTCCAAACAGATGCCCCATCACCAAGGGCCAGCTGCTTCCAATGTCTCAAGCTTTGCCTCGAAATCAAGTCCTTCATTGTTGCCATAGGGATAATGCTGATTGTTCTGCTGTATGCTGTCGCCATCAGTCAGGCGCACATAAAAACACAGAGTGTTTGCTCTGCAGTCTGCAAAGGTCTGCACCTTCTTCGTTATAGCTTACACTCGTCTCTTCCTTGGGACCCTAATGGTGCCCCTTACGAGGCTGGATGGAGCCCAAGCG
>NW_015279732.1:0-344 GCF_001447785.1 Gekko japonicus | reverse complement strand
TTTTTTTTTTTTAAAGTGCTGAGCCATTAAACTGTCTCTCCAGCAGGTGGCACAAGCCTACTTGTTTATGTTGAATGAAAGGCTACTGCCTCATTCCTTCATTCTTGCTTGCTGGTCAGAATTCTTGGACTCTTGTATATCTTATTGTCTTCTGTGTCCTGTCTCTGTAGCATACTTGAATACAAGGACAGTCTCCCCAATAACAGCAGCATATTAAGTTTAAGCTAAACTGATAAATGCAACTTACAGTATCTTTGCACTTATTTGAAGTGGTTATTGCTTTCCCCAAACAGTGTCATAGCTTGCCTTCCATAAAGATAGACCAAGGTGGGTAGCCGTGTTGG
>NW_015279731.1:0-344 GCF_001447785.1 Gekko japonicus | reverse complement strand
AGGCTGTGTCCATGGCGATTCTGCTGCAGTGTGGCCTCACGGCGTACTGTTGAGGCAAGGGCAGCATGAGGGAAAGGGGCACTTTGGGTCAACAGGAGTGGCCAGTCATGGGGCAGATGCTATTGCACATGACATCTGGGGGCAGGGAAAGGCTGCTCAGGTTGGCCAAGCCTGTAGGCATCTGGAGCTCTTCCACGGCCAATGAGCGGGGTGACAGCAGTGGGGGAAGTCATTATTTTTGCAATCCATGGGCACGCCATGTCTTTCGTTGGTGTAACTTTCTGCCTCTGGAAGAGTGTGTTCCCAGGCCAAAAGGGCTCAGGGAACCAACTAACTCTGGCCAC
>NW_015279730.1:0-344 GCF_001447785.1 Gekko japonicus | reverse complement strand
TTCCACCCCCCCCCCCCCCAAAAAAAGGCTCTTTGTTCTGCAGGTACCCTTCTGCCTGGCATATTGAACACTCAAAAGTCCAGAAGAGCTCAGTCCAGTAGAGAAATGGTCTTGAACTTCAGATGGTGGAACCTATTCAACAAAGCACGGCAGCATAGGGATTTGTGTCCCTGCCATAGGCCCTCTTATTGGTAGCTAATCGAGCAATAATTCTTCACAGTGATCCCTGTTAGCGTGTTCCACCCAGAATTAACCATCCATTATCTCAAAAGAGCTTTCAGCATCCTGGCCAGGTTCCCAATTCTCAAGCTTCTGGGGGGGGGGGAGCAGTGATAGAGTTCTTC
>NW_015279729.1:0-344 GCF_001447785.1 Gekko japonicus | reverse complement strand
TCCCACCTGGAGGCTGGCACCCCTACTTCTCAGCACCAATGAAGGATGTTGATTGGAAAGTCATTACCTGTATTTGTTCGGGAACATCCTCTCACAGTCTTTGCACTCATGGACTTGCCCGTCAGCCGCACCTTCTTGCTTAATCTCCTCGCTCAGAGACTCGTAGAGGGAGCTGACAGTATTGCAGGAATATTTCTTGTGCCGCCTCAGGTCCATCTTTGACTGGAAGAGCTCGTCACAGTCCTCGCAGCGAAACGTGTGCACTTCTAGGAGGCAGTAACGACACAAGCAAAGAACACTTGGTGTTCAGCAATGGGGGAGCAACGGGAGGAACGGGATTGACC
>NW_015279728.1:0-344 GCF_001447785.1 Gekko japonicus | reverse complement strand
GTGCCCACAGGTTCAAAAAGGTTGGAGATACCTGCTTTAATGGGAAATGGCAAGGATTGAACCTGTGAGCTCAGCAAAGCATATGCTCTGCCACTGTGTTATGGGCATATACATTTCAGCTGTTAACTTGCAGTTATCAATTCCCGAAACTGAAGCCGGCCATTTCTGAAGATACAGATAGTAGGATAATTTACAGAGCCATCTTAAAGACGTGGAATTGGAAGGGCATGGCTCTGCTTAAGATGACACTGCTAAAGACTTCAAGTGTGAGACGGAAAGTGCCCAGTTCAAATGTTACCTTTGCTATGATCTCATTGGGGCAAAAGGCTCTTTTAGCAACTGTG
>NW_015279727.1:0-344 GCF_001447785.1 Gekko japonicus | reverse complement strand
ACAACAACAAGCGCTTAGATTGTTCCTTCTGTATTTTCCAAGCACTACGGGGGTGATCCGGGATGTGGTGCGGCTAAATGCGGAAGCAGTGCCTGCGGCTGCTCCCGTTCGCCTTCTTGATGCAGATTGCAGCTCGCCTTTCTTCACCTTCCAAGTCAGCCTTGTGCGTCTGTTTTCCCTCTTGTTCTGAGAGCCCTCCGAGGCGGCACAGCAAAAGGCGAGAGCAAAAATGCAGCCTCTTCAAAAGCATATTGAAAGAACAGGACGGGGATGCAGGAGAAAGGCAGGAAAGGCAGCTTCTTATAGACAGCTGCGAGAGGGGAACTGGATAAACATCTGGAGCA
>NW_015279726.1:0-344 GCF_001447785.1 Gekko japonicus | reverse complement strand
TTATATCTGGCAGAAACTCCCCAAATAATGATTTCTAAACACAGGATGGCTGTGGACCAAAACTAAACTCTATTCCCAGTCATTTACAGCAGGTTTGTTCTACATTAAAGCAAGAGGGCATGGGTCTACATTGTTCCTCCAGCACAAAGGGTCTTCCACTTGGGCAGTAAGAAAAGAGTAAGACGTGTTGATATGTAGAAATTAATGAATTCCTTATTGAACAATTGATTGGGTAAAATTTTAGAAGCTGTGGCTCCATTTCACTGTTTCAGTGAATTTGGTGTTGAGGCTGGTCATTCTTTTAAAGGAGATAAGAATCATGTTGGTACAACTTGGCACAGTTA
>NW_015279725.1:0-344 GCF_001447785.1 Gekko japonicus | reverse complement strand
TCAGGGTCTCAGACAGAGGTCTTTTGCATGACCTGCAACCGAATATTTTTAGCCAGAGATGCCAGGGATTGAAATTTCGGAACGCAAAACAGATTCTCTTCCTACTGAACTGTGGGCCCTAAGTGATTATTCTTTGCCTGTGTGCCTGGTCACATAATTCGTAGACAAAGCAAGGGGGAAACACAGTGTGCCACTGATCAAAAACTGTGAATGCAATTAACAAGTCTAATATCAATGCCTTTCAATAAATATTTTGAAAATGCCAAACAAGTGTATATTCTTAATGTATATTCGGGTATCAAGGTTTTCTTATATGCCAACTCCAAAAGTATTTAATACAAAGT
>NW_015279724.1:0-344 GCF_001447785.1 Gekko japonicus | reverse complement strand
ACCTTTTACCTGCAGAGAAAAGGAATCTCTCTTGCAAGGAGGCAGGATACTTTTAGAAAAACTATCTTTTCCCTTAGCTGTGTCGGTCTGCAGAAGAACAGCCACATTCAAGTCCGGGAGCAACAGAGAGACCAACAAGATCTTAATGGGCATCAGCTTTTGAGAGGCAGAGCTCCCTTCCTCAGCTGAAACCGCGTTGATTCTTGAGTGCTTCTACGCCTAAAATGTTGTTGCTCTCTATGGTGCTACCGGACTCGCATCTAGCCGTCTTTTTCCCCCTCATATGCCACAAACACCCAATACATAATGACTCTGATCCAGTCAAATTGAAGCACAATAGCCCC
>NW_015279723.1:0-344 GCF_001447785.1 Gekko japonicus | reverse complement strand
TTCCCATCTGTGACTTCACAGTTGAGAGGAAGTGTTGCTTTCACCCCTGCAAGAATGTGCTGGATTTAGTGAGTGTTACAGACACCATCGCCCACTTCATTTTGCCATCACATCTGGGATTTAACCGTGACATAAGACAAGCTCTGAAATGACAGATGGGCTGAGAAGGAGGTGGAGACATTCATAGAACAAGCTGCCGAATGACGGATTTGATGGCAGCAAATGTTTGATTACTTGTGGCAAGTGTTTGCCCTAGTCTTTTTAAAACTGTCTGTTTCTTCTGTTTGAATAAAATATACCCTGTCTTGTGTATTTCCAAAGTGCTCGGCCCATTTATCTTTTCA
>NW_015279722.1:0-344 GCF_001447785.1 Gekko japonicus | reverse complement strand
GCCAGATTCCCTCTCGCTTCAGTCAGTCATCGCACCCAGTTTGCATCCCCCCCTTTAAATGTCACAGAACTCTGCGGACTTCTGTTTTTATGAGTAACAGTTAAATGTACATCAGCATATTTCTGGAAAGGGAATGAAATGCCAGCTATGGCTGTGCAGTGAACTAATAATGAACAGGCTTCCAAAACTACAGGGAGACGAACCCATAAGTTTTATGCATTACTACGTGCTTAAGAAAGTAAAACGTGTTTTGGGCAGCAAAACTAGCCTGAGAGGCCAGAGAGACAGCAGACGTGGTGTCGACATGCAGCCTGAACCTTCTGAAAAGAGATTCGTGTCTGAGC
>NW_015279721.1:0-344 GCF_001447785.1 Gekko japonicus | reverse complement strand
GCAGGGCTGCTCTGAGTTAAAGGACCAACTGCAAAGCTGCCGCAAAGAGCACGAGGTGGCCCTGCAAGCGCTTCAGGACCAGGTGAGTGCCGCCCCCCGGCTTTCCCCCGCCCACTCCTCTTCCGAGAAAGGGCCCTTTGGTGGAGAACCTCCGGTCTGTAGCAAACCACCACAGCGCTAAAACGGAATAGCGAGGCACGCGTCCTTCTAGCATCAGGGCCGTACGTTGAATGCACCTCTCTGTTCATAAACGTGCTTATGGCCAGGGTTGCGGGTGCTCTGTACCAAAGTGAACAAAATTTAGAATTATTGAACACACACATGAAATGGCCTTATACTGAATC
>NW_015279720.1:0-344 GCF_001447785.1 Gekko japonicus | reverse complement strand
CTGGCTCTCCAAGCAGAGTGGATACTCTCCAAGAGAAGGTCCTGAGGGCTAGAGGCTGGAGCTGGGAGGAACTACAGGCCTCCTCAGGGCAGGCAATCAAGGAACCCCCTCTTCCCGTGCGAGAGATGCCATTGGGATTCCATCTGCTTGCCTGAAGAGGGGTTCCTGAGAGGCTAGCCCTGGCAGAAGGAAACCCACCATGAGGGACCACATCCCTGGCATTTCCCAGGAGACCTCAGTGGAAGGGAATCAAGCGACTCTGAGAGGGTGATAGCAAGCCAGGGTTTCTTCCCAGCCATCACACAGGCCAATCCCAAAGCCTCATTCTGCCTGCCAGTCACAGG
>NW_015279719.1:0-344 GCF_001447785.1 Gekko japonicus | reverse complement strand
TTTCCGGGTGGGAAGACGATTCCTGGGAGAAAATTGTCTCAATTTATAAATTGCCTGTCCAAATAGCAACTTGTCTGTGTGTTTTCTTCCTCCAGAGTACTGTATATTCCTGCCAGATGAAGGCTACTTGTGGTAAACATGAATCGCAGCCGCCCCTGCCTCTCTAGAAGAGGGGCTCGTGGTCTCTGCTCTCCCGTACGGGGTGTGGCTATAGTTTGGGAAGAAGTTTAGAAGTGCCGGGAGGGTCAGGGGCTGAGGCTGGGGATCATATGGCAGAGTGTGTATGGCTTGTCATGAGTGCAGTGGAAAGAAGCCGGCTAGTGGTCTCAGCCGCTCTTGGTGAT
>NW_015279718.1:0-344 GCF_001447785.1 Gekko japonicus | reverse complement strand
AGAGGGCGGCTGCTCCAAGGCATGATTTCTCTGGGAAGCCGGAGGACGCGGCCTCAGAATTGTGAGAAGGGGGAGGTTGTACTTCACCCTGGTCCCTCTTTCTCACTCTGGAGATCTATCACTCGGTCTTCCCCTCGCTCTCTCTCTCCCAGTCATTTCCCCAGTCCTGCATAGGGTCTGGAGAACTTCCTCCACGGCTGGTCTCCCTGTTTCCATTTTAATCACCCTCCCCCAGCTCCTCCCCTCCCTCCTGATCTAAAGCCTCCTCCCCATCACAGGAGCGAGGCCAAAGGGCTCACTCACTCTCGAATCTCAACACCCGCATCCCATCCTTCCTCCTCTCT
>NW_015279717.1:0-344 GCF_001447785.1 Gekko japonicus | reverse complement strand
TGATATTTTAAGGGTGCGTGATGGCAGGCAGGCGGCGGCATTTAGCATCCGGCTGACAGCCGTCGCAACGCTGACAGCCTTTAAGAATTGACGGCTGGATAGTTGACACCTGATATTTGAAACGTTGAGACATCCTCTGAGACATGATTAGAAGTCTGACAGTCAGTTCGTGCACGCTCGCTGTTCTGTAAATAAGATTTAATTTGCTTTTGATCATTGACAGTCAGTATTTGATACTCATTGTTTGATAGCTAATATTGAGTATCAGCTGGTGGCAGCGTTTCACGTCCGGGGGGGTGGGAGAGAAAGAGTTCTGGAGGCAGAAGAAGAAGAGGAGGAGGAGG
>NW_015279716.1:0-344 GCF_001447785.1 Gekko japonicus | reverse complement strand
CAATAATTCTCACAGGGCACAGTGGCTGACAGGGGAGTGGGCAGGTAAGAGGAGCAGACCCAGCACCTGGCCAATGGCACGTGAGTACTCTTGAGTGGCGGCTGACGGGCTAATGGCTGAGCAGAGTGGGCAGAACAACCTCGATGTTGGCACGGAGTAGCCTCCAAGGGGCGAGGAACAGGAGGGTGGAATTCCAAGGGAAATTTTATATTTTTGAATTACTGTTGGTTTGGAAGAGGAGCAAGGGGAGAAATTGTCACAAAAACACTTTCAGAAAAGCTGGAGAAACAGCAAATAGAAGGCAAACTGAGAGCCGAAGGGACAAAAATCAATGCAGAACTAAA
>NW_015279715.1:0-344 GCF_001447785.1 Gekko japonicus | reverse complement strand
CACTACACCACACTGGCTCTCTTGGCAGGGATGTGATGCTACAGAGGTACAATTTTCTCGAGGGAAACCGCTCCCTGTAGTCTGGAGTCCAGGTGCAATTGCAGGAGAACTCCAGGACCCACCCCGAAGGCAGCCAACCGTAGCCTGTGCAGAGGCCTGTCACAGGAGGCAGCAAAGGATACCCAGTTATCTAGTCCTATTGAGGAGGAGAGTTCTAAGTCTTAACAGGATCACAGGAACGAGGAGGCTGTGAAGTCCTATAAGGCTCCTCAGTGGGGAAGTCTGACTTTCACTAGTTCAACACACTATAAGATCAGTTTGTGATCCAACCTGGACCCCTCCCC
>NW_015279714.1:0-344 GCF_001447785.1 Gekko japonicus | reverse complement strand
AGCTTAGAGGGAACACTGGTAGTGACCAGTATGCAAGTTTCTTGGCTTAGCACGTATCTGCCTGTGCTGAGCCACTCCAAACCAGTGGTGCACAACCACCCACATTCTGATGCATCAAAATGGTTGTCACTTGGGTTTTGAGTGGTCATACAGAGAGATACAGTTCTGCCATGCTATGAAGTCTGCTTTGAACTTTTAAACAGAACCAACAACTAAAGTCTATGAGTGGAAGTGATAAATGCAGTAGCAGTGGTTTTCATGAGAAAGATTTATATTGGTCATATTACTA
This sequence comes from Gekko japonicus, assembly GCF_001447785.1. Taxonomy (NCBI): domain Eukaryota; kingdom Metazoa; phylum Chordata; class Lepidosauria; order Squamata; family Gekkonidae; genus Gekko; species Gekko japonicus. Next base: position 55 of record NW_015279714.1, on the reverse strand, counting down.
CTGCACAAATATTTCATTAAAGTTAGGGAATGCATATTAGCTGCGTTTTGAATAG
>NW_015279713.1:0-344 GCF_001447785.1 Gekko japonicus | reverse complement strand
CCCCCCCCCCTGCTTCCAGGTGATGTCATTGTGCCATGTTTCGGGGAATTTGCGGGTAGGGAAGAGCCTGCAAAATTGGGGGGAACCCCCACCTGGACCAGGGGGATGGCAACCTTCATCGCGCCCCACTGCTCAGGCTGTCTTCGGCACTAGCACGCTTAACAGTGCTCAGAATCCTCTACTTGAGGCACTGCTGCATTGTTTCTCATGATAAGGACACATTTCGGTACCAGCAGGAAACGGGAAGCAGGGGGTTAAGTTAAATGAGAATGGAATGGAATTGAATTTCTGGCAAAAATTTCAAAAAATATTTCAAAGCATCTTAAAAATTAATATTCCATTAA
>NW_015279712.1:0-344 GCF_001447785.1 Gekko japonicus | reverse complement strand
TGTATAAGTACAGAAGGAATCTCCGGTGCTGTTTTAGAGGTAAGAATGGTATTTCAGCCTTAAGTATTGGGGAGACAAAATCCTAACCATCTCAGTTGTCATTGGCCAGGGTATAGTTGTAATACTGGGGCCGTGGGTGTACTATGTTAAAAGAAAGTAAAGATTTGCACCGAAGCAACCAAAATCCGGCCACAAAGAGCAGAATGCCGCAACCAGTATTTTATAATCATTCTGTCAGATCCCTGGTTCAATCAGCTCTTAGTCCCATAGTCTTTTAAGAAACGTTTATTAGGATTTAAGAGAAGTTGTTACAGGATAGATTCTTTGTTCAGACTGAGATGCAA
>NW_015279711.1:0-344 GCF_001447785.1 Gekko japonicus | reverse complement strand
ATCCAATCTCTTCTTCTTCTACTTCTTCCCCAGCATCTCCAGGATCTGGCAATGAGTTTCAGTCTCCAACATCTCCAGTTGAAAGATCAGATAATAAGCGATGGAAAACTCACTCTTTTCTTAGACTGACAGGTTTGTTTGTTTGTTTCCTGATTTACTTACAGGATTTATAGTCTGTCTTTTGAACTGAAAAGGCAGATTGCACAGAGTGTGAGTCGGTTCGATAAAGGCTGGGACAATACAGTAGGGTTTGGATGGTGGACATTTGAAAACAATGGCAATCTGATCCAGAGCCGAAACAATGCTGAAAGAACACATAAGCATTTAAACACGACACATTAAAT
>NW_015279710.1:0-344 GCF_001447785.1 Gekko japonicus | reverse complement strand
AGCGACCTGTGAACCCGCAGCAAGCAAGACTAGAAATATGGCATGAAAAAAGGTCATCCCCATGCTAGTAATAGCGAACTGGGGGGGAGAGGTGAAAAGGAGGAGGAGGGGTGAGGGCAATGAGGTACCACCAACCGGCCCACCAATAAGCTAACACGACCCACAATAACCGCACCCAACCATCTCAAGCCTCCAAACCAATCGACAAAAGACTTCTAGGCTCAAAAAAACACCGTGCCAGAGACATGATCCTCCTCGCCAGCCAATTCCAAAAGAACTGCCCCGATAGGAGGGGGTGCAACAGCTAAACTGAGTAAGCCCCTCCCATCCCAGATACCCGTATG
>NW_015279709.1:0-344 GCF_001447785.1 Gekko japonicus | reverse complement strand
CCCAGCCGCCCGCCTCCCCCTGGGCGGCCAGTTCCACTGCGGGAGCTTCCCAGTCCAAGGGACGTCCAGGGGTGGGTTCGCCATGGCCTGCGCGGGACTAGGGTGGGGGGTCTCCCATAGCCAAACACTAGCTGGAGCCGACCTCGCAAGACCCGAGGGAGGCCAGGGGGCACCGCTGCTGAACGACTCTGGCTGTAGACAGAAAAAATCCCTGCCGTCCAGCCGGTCCCTTCCCAATCCAAATCATTCAAACCCGTGATTGTAACAGCTCCCCGGCCCTCCAGTTTGGCGCAGTGGGTTAAGTGCAGGCGGACACTCATCTGGGAGAACCGGGTTCGATTCCC
>NW_015279708.1:0-344 GCF_001447785.1 Gekko japonicus | reverse complement strand
AAATAACAGTGGGCTATCAAGTCCAGCCACAGTTAGGTAACTACTGCTTATAGTCGTCCTGTAAAGTAGCCCAATATTATTACTCCCATATAACACAGGAGGGGCTGGTTCTGATAAACAGTAATTTGTCTGAGGCAACCTGATGAGTTCATGGCAGAGTCAAGATTTGAGTCTGGGATCCTACCGAAGCAGAGTGTCTTCTCTTAGCCGTTATGCCACAGCACTTCTCAAAAGAAAACTTTTCTTGTTCTTTCTTTGGATTGCTCTAGTTACTTGGAAATAAAAGTAATCAATTTCAGTGCAGTGCACTTCTCTGTATGAATATCTGATCACTACTCATTAAG
>NW_015279707.1:0-344 GCF_001447785.1 Gekko japonicus | reverse complement strand
AGGCGCACACGCTGCTCCTCGTAGCTTAACGCTGGTGTCGCCCTCCTCCCCGATCTCGGCGACGCACCCCCTTCCGGGTTGACCGCACCTCCGCTTCTCGCCCTTCGTGCCGTTCGCTCTTTCAATTCTTAAAGAGACATAAGACAACAGCTGAAAGTAATTTGTAACTCTTAAGGAGACCCACAGCAACAGCTGAAGGTAATTTGCACTTAACCTGCTCACAATTTTTTAACTCAACATTTATGGGTTATTTGTTTTATTTCCCTTTTACTTTCCTGGAATTTAAATCTTGCGCTCTTCCTTCATTAGTTCTCAATGTGGTTCTGTTACAGCCTAGTTAACTC
>NW_015279706.1:0-344 GCF_001447785.1 Gekko japonicus | reverse complement strand
CCTTTGCAGAAAATATTGGAGGGCTTAAACGACCCACCGCTTCTACCCTATCCTTTCACAACCAGGGATGGACAAGACTTACACATACATGCAGTCTTCATGGTGCCAGAAATGATTGGCTACAGAATGTTTCATGCCTAGGGTTGCCAGGTCCTCCTGGCCACTGGTGGTTTGCCAGCTTCAGGTTGGGAAAATTCCTGGAGATGCAGGAGTGGAGCCTGGGGAGGACAGGAACCTCAGTGGGCTACAGTGTCATACAGTCTACCCTCCATATCAGCCATTTTCTCCATGGTAACTTATCTCCATAATATGGAAATTAGTTGTAATTCTGGGAGATCCCCAGG
>NW_015279705.1:0-344 GCF_001447785.1 Gekko japonicus | reverse complement strand
AAAAAGTTGAAAAAACTATACGGGGGATAGTTAAATCTCCCCCCAAGTAAAACAGCGTTCCCTGCGCATGCGCAGAGAACTCCTTGGCAACTGTCTCGCGGCTGCTGCCACTGGGGGAGGAGAAGGCTTGGAGGGCCTCAGGTCTCACACCGCTGCTGGGGAGAAGGGGTGGGAGGAGGTTTGGTGGGCCGGTGGCTTTGGGCCACTCAGGCTTCACTGCCGCCGGAGGGGAGGAGGGGAGGAGAGAGAAGTCTTAGCGGGCCTCAGGCCTTGCTGCCACCAGGGGAGGAGGAGGGAGACGGTTTGGCAGGCCAGATGGCTCTGCCTGCTGGGCTCACCTGCTG
>NW_015279704.1:0-344 GCF_001447785.1 Gekko japonicus | reverse complement strand
CGAGGGATCCCGGAACAGGCAGAAGAAAACTCTGAACTCTCGTCCTTCATAGCTCAATGGCTAGCCTCCACATTGAAACTTGAAAGCGGAATAGCCCCACTATTGGACTATGCATACCGTTTAGGCCCGCTTAAACAAGTGCGTCAGAAGGCCTACCCCAGAGATATAGTGGTGAAGTTTTCGCATCTCCGCACTAAATCATCCATTTTAGCTCAGGCACGTGCCAAAGGCTTTTTAGTATATAAAGATTCCAAAATTCAAGTGTTACAGGATCTGTCCCCTGAAACTTTATACAGAAGAAAAACCCTGAAGCCAATCACATCAGTTTTAATGGAGGCCAAAAT
>NW_015279703.1:0-344 GCF_001447785.1 Gekko japonicus | reverse complement strand
CTCTATATTTCAGTTTTTCTTTCAGTTCAACCTGGGGGGGGGAGTGACCCCCAGCATACAGAGTATATGCACAATTCACACAAAAAATTGCTGGGGGATAGCAAATATGAACACTTCATGGCAATTGGTCTGAATAAGCTTGAGGAATACATGGGGTATGTAGAAGCCTGAAAACAAAGTTTTCTCCACCCTCCCATTTTTCCGTGTCAGCTTGACCGCACTGTTTGGTAATCAAAGACTTGTGTTTAGGGTCCAAACCAAGCATTATGTTTAACATGTGGTCCCAAAAGCAAATTGCATCAGGATGCCAGCTATGAATTTCTCATGCCAAATTTTGGTTGGGA
>NW_015279702.1:0-344 GCF_001447785.1 Gekko japonicus | reverse complement strand
CCCATGGCTCAGAGGCCGGTAGCATGTTGAAGGAGACTCTCCCCATGAGCATTGACCCTTAGCCGCCTTATCAGCTATTTTTACATTTTCTGCTTGCTGTGTAGCAAGCATTGATAACAGCATCACAGATACCTTGTCTCACCTCGAGGAGGAGAGGTACCCTGTGCCATTTCCCAAGGAGCATAGGGGTATTCCACTCTGTTGCCATGGCTAGCTTATGCTGCAGCTGCCCCAGTCTTTTGGTTTTCTTTGGACACATGGCCAAGGTCGGAGGAGTGGGTATTTCAGTTCATAGCCCACTTATGGGGCCCAACCTTTGCACCCAAACCTTTGCAACCAGAGCC
>NW_015279701.1:0-344 GCF_001447785.1 Gekko japonicus | reverse complement strand
AATGCACCCCTGAGTTTGGAGAGAGTGATTTGCATGCACATTTAATGTAGGAATCTCTCTTTTAACTACTTAAAACACAGTTTTGAATACTACCCCACCAATCCTTTGTTCTGCAGCATTCTCTTGAGATAAGAAATAATAAAATCAACAAAGGACTCATAACATTATGATTTTGTGATTACTACTGCCCATGCAAATTGGAGATGGAAAGTTGACACAAGTACATTTTACATTTAGTACGCTGATAATTTCCATGTTTTGGTTTTTTAAGGTCTAATAAATAACCCATTGTTGCCAGCATCCTCAGCCCTGGTACCGGGGTGGTCTTTCCCAAGAGAGAGACA
>NW_015279700.1:0-344 GCF_001447785.1 Gekko japonicus | reverse complement strand
CCCAACCTGGAGCTGGCAACCCTATTTGGCCTAGGATTACCGGCTTCCAAGTAGGGCCTGGAGTTCTTCCGGAACTATAACTGTACTCCAAACGGACAGGGATCTGTTCCGCACAGGAAATGGCAGTTTCAGAGGGAAGGTTTTAGGACATCACATCCTCACTCAGCCACTCCGCCCTTCCCAAGCACTGCCCCCAGAGCTCTGGAAATGTCCCAAGCCAGAGTTGGGAACCCTATTTGGCCCCAGCCTCTCAGCAGACCCTGAAAAGGGAAGCAGGAAGGAGCCGCTAATAGGGTGCTTATGGTTACCAAAGCTGGGCAGTGAATTCTACAGTTTCTTCATTT
>NW_015279699.1:0-344 GCF_001447785.1 Gekko japonicus | reverse complement strand
ATACATTAATCTGGACCCATATACACAAGAGCAGTTAGGGCTGCCGCTGGTGCCTGTTTAAGCTCTCTGCAAACACACACACACGTACAATCAAGCAAAAGAAAAAGCACTTCTAGGATGCTTAAAGCAACACAATTGTCAATACTCACAGGGCCGGAAACTGCTTAGCTTTGGCACGACTTTAAGCTTGAATTGTTGGATAACCCACTTCACCATTTCCAGATCTCTTTTCTGGGCCAGCGCCGGAAGGTACTGTTCCAGGAGAGGAACGTTGGCCAGGTTCCATATGAAGTTGCCTCGGTGCAGATGTTTTATTAAAGGATTATGGAATTTCTGCAGGGGGG
>NW_015279698.1:0-344 GCF_001447785.1 Gekko japonicus | reverse complement strand
TAGAGCTCTGCTGATTTTCAGGACACATTGGGTATACAGAGTTGGCAGGGTACTTTACAAGATTACATTTTATAAAAAACAAGATTCAGTTCTCAAGTACCTGGTAGAGTATATTTTAAATTAATCTTTTGTTTGAAATTAATTATCATTTTTGTGGTGAAACTACTTTTATGGTGAAACTACTTTTATTTGTGAGCCTTAATACTCAATCTGAAGGCAGGAGTCAGTCATCTGGCTTTATCCTGTCCCTTTGTACTTTTGTTTATTGCCCCAAAATGCTGATGTAACCTCAAAAGGACTGGTTATCTCTTTATGTCAGGTGTTTAATGTAACAAGTCTTTCTG
>NW_015279697.1:0-344 GCF_001447785.1 Gekko japonicus | reverse complement strand
TAAGAAAACGCGTGTCCAGTAGCACAGTTAAGGTCTCTAGCAACATTTTTCAGAGTGTAATTCTTTGTGAGTCATAGCTCACTTTGTCAGGCACAGGCAATCAAGACAGGTGTCTGCTCCAGCTGAAAACTGGGTCAGAACCTGGCATTCTGGATGGGACTGAAGCATTTCAGAAGCTGACTCAGGCTCAGAAGATTCTGGATCAGTTCTGGAAAAGTGAGCTACAAATATTTTAATAATAAAGTGATATGAGGCATCCATAGCAAGGCCCAGAAATAGGGTTGTCATCTCTGGGCTGTGAAATTACTGGATATTTGGGGTCTGGGGAGGGGAGGGTTTGGGGA
>NW_015279696.1:0-344 GCF_001447785.1 Gekko japonicus | reverse complement strand
CAAAAGGCAGGTAATGACCGACCACCTCTGAACAAGTCTTGTCCTGAAAACCCCAGAAGTCAACTGCAGCTTGATGACATTTCCCACCAGCTATCAACTTTGGAAAGAGTCTGTACAGCTGATGTGCCGTACCGATCAATGCTCCTTAATCTTCCACGATGGATGGTGCATCTTGATTCTTGGCCCACCACTGATTTTATCCCCTCACCGTCTCAGAAACCATTCTTGCCAAAGACACGGAGATTCTCATATGGGGAACTGACAGTCTCAGCATTAGGTAGAAGACCTGAGGTGACAAGACGATACGAGTGTATGAAGATGCATTGACTTGCCTGGTATAAAAA
>NW_015279695.1:0-344 GCF_001447785.1 Gekko japonicus | reverse complement strand
CTATGATTCATATTATATCTGAACCAAGTTACTGTCTTTTGCTTACAGGATAGATTCTCTCTGTGTTAATTTAATTCACAAGACAGTCTAAATTCTATCCACTGCTTCTAGCTGTTCTAGCCTAGCTGTTGTTTATCTTATATCTTGTATGGTGTTTATTTTTAACTAGGAGTTTGTTTGCATTCTTTCATTTTACCTCAGATTGTGATTCACCATTGAATATGGAAGCAAATAAGAGGACAAAATGAATTAAATGGATGCGATCACAGGATAACTGATGATATAAATAAATCCTACCTAATCAGATTTTGAATATGTTGAACACATTTTGAGAGAAAGAAATG
>NW_015279694.1:0-344 GCF_001447785.1 Gekko japonicus | reverse complement strand
TAACACATACCTGCTACATCACAAACCTTTTGTACTGGGATGCAGAGCACTTCTATTATGCCACCGCCTATTACAACACAAAAGATTTGCAGTACAGGTAGCTCAGAAATCTTTTATTTCTGAATTTAGTCTAGAGCACACCAAAAAACAGTGGACTCCTGACCTGTTACATAAGCTAAAATAATAGTGTAGATCCCAGTGGAGGTGAAATTCCCCTAGTTCTTATCATATCATGTTGTTATCAAATGAATGAAAGACCATTCATCCTAGGAGATGACAAATCACATTTCCTTGAGGGGCTATGGTAGAAGTAGAGTGCACACTTGGCATACAAAATGCCCCAA
>NW_015279693.1:0-344 GCF_001447785.1 Gekko japonicus | reverse complement strand
TTTGAACCCAAACGTTTGACCGGAGGGTTTAGCGTTTATGACAGACTACCTAGGCTGATTAATCAAACAGGTGCAGGCTTGGTTTTTAACGTTATTAAAACGTAACTGAAATCATTTAACAAAATCAAATCACTCCAGCGTGATCCTCCTTCCAGTGCATCCTCAATCCTTGCCCTCCATTCCAAATTTCTTGCTATGGAGCACTTGCCTCCTCCACCACTACCAGCACCTTGGAGACAATAAGATTTTAAGGATAGAAACTTGGTCTCCAAGGTGCTACTGGACCTGAATCATGGACACGTGAAGCTGCCTTAGACAGAATCAGACCATTGGTCCACCAAGGT
>NW_015279692.1:0-344 GCF_001447785.1 Gekko japonicus | reverse complement strand
TGACATCAGATCAAACAGCTCATTTGATCACACCCCAGACGTATTTTCCACTGTTGTCTAAGGTTAAGGAAGGCAGGCAGGCAGTTCCATTGTCCATCTTTTTCTTTATTTGGATACTTTTTAACAGGAATAATAATCATTTTAATAATAGCTATTATGGCACGCTGAAGTGCCAGTGATGATTTGGAGTGTGGAGCATCCTGACATAGAATGCCTGGCTGGACTTCACGCTGTCTCCATATCTATGACTCTCACAGCCCAGTTTACAGGTCAAATAACTTGCTAGAAGTGCAGCTCTAAGCCGAGTTCCATCCTCCTAATTTAGGGTTGCCAAATGGGCCCGG
>NW_015279691.1:0-344 GCF_001447785.1 Gekko japonicus | reverse complement strand
GTTTGCTCTGTTGTGTGGGAAAGGTGCTCAAGCTGTGTGCCTTGCACAAAACAACTACCATATAAAGTAATATAAAGTGATCTTCAAAAACCTACAGACCAGTCCTTGTTTCAGTCACTAAGGCATTTCCAGATTTCAGATCACAATACTCCATTGAAATGAAATTATGTTTATGTACAGAGATTATGCTGTTTCCTATGTAAGACTTTATATGAAGATGGAATGAGAAAGGAACAGAACAAGTTAACAATATTTTTAACAAGCTGCCCAATGGGGAAAAATGGCTAGAATAATATGTGAACTGAAAGGTCTACCTAAACGAGGTCCCTCTGAAAAGGACACTT
>NW_015279690.1:0-344 GCF_001447785.1 Gekko japonicus | reverse complement strand
AAGCAGGCAGTGATAAACCGCCTCTGAACATCATTTGCCTTGAAAACACTACAGGATCGCCACAAGTCAGCTGTGACGTCACAGCACTTTCTAGCACCCCCCACGGGAAGCTGGAGAGTATATGGGACTCACTGCGATAATGGTATACTTTGAACAGAAATAGCTGTCAGTTGGGCCAGAGCAGAGCCGAACAACTACAGGCTCCAACTGTGGTACCAAAGTTTTTAAGAGCTTTGGCTGATGCGCTAACATCTGGGCTGTTGCCTGGAAGCAACATCTGCATGTAGCAAAACATGATTTCCATTGCCCACTTTTCTCCAGCTAGCCCTGAAGGAGAGGGCAGG
>NW_015279689.1:0-344 GCF_001447785.1 Gekko japonicus | reverse complement strand
CTGGTTGCTTGCTAATTATCCAAATCAAGGACCAGTAACCATGTTATCTACCTTCCCCTGTTCAGTACCGCAACAGAGTGAGGGAGAGATCATGAATGGCTTTTCTTGACCTGACTGCTCACACCCTCCTCTTGGCTAAGAGCGAAAAGACAGCAGGTTCTCTGACCTCTGGGCACGCCCACACTTTAAACACCAGGGTGTGTAACATGCCATCCATTGCAGTAGTGCCCTCCAGAGGAGGATTTAGATAAAGTGGAAAGGGTCCAGTCCAGGGCGGGTGCCCTTCTCTTTCTGGGGGCAGGTGGTAAACTGAGATCAAGGCCACATTGTGAGGCTTGTCACTG
>NW_015279688.1:0-344 GCF_001447785.1 Gekko japonicus | reverse complement strand
GTCTTCAGCAAAGCAATTCTTGCATTGCTGTCACACTTGTTTTCAAGGGGAAACCCTGGGCTTTATAGCAACCTCTGATCAAAGATTGATCAGGAAGAATTAAAGTGTTCTGATACAAATATACCATAGCATGTGCACATGGAAAGGAATGGCACGTGGATACAGAGACAGATTTTTCAGGTGATACTTTCCTTATTACAATTTCCTATTTTTTATTAGCTTCGAAATGGGGGTATATTCTTGACTCCTTTTGATTTGCCTGCACACAAAAGTGTTGTTATGATGAACTTCCCATTCTAAATAGCATGTGAACTGGCTTCCTTTGTCACTTTCCCCCCTCTATA
>NW_015279687.1:0-344 GCF_001447785.1 Gekko japonicus | reverse complement strand
CAAACTTTTTGGGAGCATAAAAAACACACGTAAACAGAGTTATAGGCAGGTTTGCTTGTTTCGTTGACAAAGCGAGACTAACGATATCTTGACAATAAATGAAGATGAAAACACAAGACCAGATAATACCGGAGACAAGCAAGCATAACGATGGCTGCCTGAAGCAAGTGAGATCATAGGAATAAGTAATTAACCTTCCTCTGTGGAAAGACCTGGATTAGATGGTTCAGAAGCTTCATTGGAAGAGGAGGAGGAGAGACGACGTTTGTTTTGCTGCCTGGAGAACTCCATCGGCAGTTCCAGGTTCAGCAATCTCAACATTTTATGACCCTCTTCACAAGTTG
>NW_015279686.1:0-344 GCF_001447785.1 Gekko japonicus | reverse complement strand
CTAAAAAAAAATCCTAGAAAATGCCCATGAAAGAGAAGAGATCCCTTGAGCAGTTGGTAGTAGCCATCTGAGGTTGCAAGCGGACCCCTTTGTTAGTCCCGATCTACTAACTGAATCCCAACAGCTTTATCATTTTTCAGTTGATGCCACTCAAATGACTGGTGACAACTGATCAGGTGAAATTAGCTCTTCATGTGTTTGTCTGGAAATAAGCACGCTTCAGGGGACTCATTGCAACCAGCCGACATGTGGGCACTTGAACGTGTATATCTGCTATATGGACTTTCCTGTTGTTCCGGGTACTAGATCACATATACAAGGGTGTGCACACATGCCGATATGTG
>NW_015279685.1:0-344 GCF_001447785.1 Gekko japonicus | reverse complement strand
CACAGATTCTTTAAATTCTCACACGAGTAGCACCAGCAAAACGTGAACAGCTGGCCCACAGCAAAATTCATAAGAAAGCAGCGGAAAAACATTTTTTCATTTCAGTTCTGAGTTTCAGCTATGAGATGAGTCTAGTTTAGAGGCCATGTCCTGGAAAACGACAAGCACTTCATGTCCACACAGGAGACTGTGAAAGAAGCTTGTATGTATACAAAAGCCCCAGGCCTGTTGAAGCAGCTACAGGTTCTGACACTTACTATAGGAACCTGGAGAGGCACATTCTTGTCTTCAGTCACGCTGCCACCATTATATCCTATGTACTCTTTTTGGCAGCCTCTATCTTC
>NW_015279684.1:0-344 GCF_001447785.1 Gekko japonicus | reverse complement strand
TCTCTTGACCACTACACCAAACTGACTCTACAGTTTGGCACTGCACCAAACTGAAGGAAGGGAGCACTGCTCTTCCAGAGCACGTGATGGTTTAGGTGGGAAAAACCATTGCTTGGTGGTTCTGGAAGGGAGGGGCGTCCCCTTGGTTCCTAGAAGCTAGAAACTTCGATCCGAGGCAGGCACCCCTATGCAGAGTCCCAAAGTGTGCCTGCACGGAAGACATGTTGGTGATCGACAGTTACAGGTAAGCGCAACTCTGTTTTCTGAGGCTATATATTGGACCACCACTTAAGCACAGCTATGATTTTAACATGTCTGTGACCTGGTTGGCTGAGGCTTACCTG
>NW_015279683.1:0-344 GCF_001447785.1 Gekko japonicus | reverse complement strand
CACTGTTCTAGGCCTTAGGATTAGGGAGATATGCTTCAGACTGTGGCACTGTCCCCTGAAGTTTCAGAAGCCAGGGAGGAGGCTGATATGGGGGGAGGGTTCCAGTGCCCCACACAGCCCCATGCTCCTCCCTACGACGAGCAAACCCAGAATAAAATTATGCAACGGGATGAATTACAGACAAATTATGCAGAATTATACTAACATGCCCAGTTAGTATAAAAGGTTGCCAACTCCAGTTTATTCATGCTGGAGGATTGAGATGGGCAAGGTAGGAAGAGTATTTCCAACTACAGAGTGCAGTTTTGAACAAACATTAGGAGCAGGGCTATTTTTGGGCAGGA
>NW_015279682.1:0-344 GCF_001447785.1 Gekko japonicus | reverse complement strand
TATTATCTTTGATAGGGTATGGTTAGTGTTGACTGTACTGTTACTGAGTCACACAAAACAGTGAAACCAAGGCTTGGAGTCCAGATCAATTTTGTGGAAAGAAGTGGAAGTCACTTTTTTTCATTCCCTCCCTCCCACTGCAAACCTATGACCCTCCCACCAGCATTACTTCAGGAGCCCCTCCCACCAGCATTATTTCAGGGGGCCCCTCCCACCAGCATTATTTCAGGAGTCACTTGGGGCTGCAGTGGAAGGGGGAAAGAGGCAAAGTAGCCCTCTGTGGCCAGATATCCCTTGCCTCTGCAGAAATCCTATGGATTTAAGCCATTTGTCAAACCGCTTTC
>NW_015279681.1:0-344 GCF_001447785.1 Gekko japonicus | reverse complement strand
GCAGCTCCTGAAATCATCCTTACCTCTAGCCTAAATGACTGCAGAGGGTTGTCGTGATGAAACAGTGGCTTACATACATCCTCTGATTTCCTTCTGCTGCAGAAATGAGTTTTCCTCTACCAGAATATTCACTTGGGGAGAGTCAAGATTCAACTCACTGGAATGTCTAGCTATATTACTGTGGGAACTCCTTGAAGGGTAGGCAGAACTCAGATGTTACTAATCAATGAACAAGTTTTGGCAGGGAGAAAGACAATTACTTTATTGTCTGGTAATCTGAGACTAGGGTGTCTGGGAGGGGGAAGCAGAAAAGAACAAGAGCCCAGTAGCACTTTAAAGACTAA
>NW_015279680.1:0-344 GCF_001447785.1 Gekko japonicus | reverse complement strand
AGAACAAAAGCACTAAGGCATCGATGGGCATCTACCGGAGGTCTTGGAGGTTCACTACGAGCCAAGGGAGACCAGAAGCAGTATTTTCTACCAGGATGTTTTAGAAGCAGAGTGGTTGAGGAGTGTGCTAAAGGGAGGTAGGGTCCAGAGCTTAGGGACAGAGGATAGGATTTTCATGTTTGAGGTCTCCCGAATTTCATGTTAGAAGAAGTATATTAGCAAGGCATAAGTGGATGTCCACCTGAGACCTTGGAGAGCCTCTGCCAGCCAAGAGACACAGTCCTTGCAAAAAGGACCTCTTCTACCTGTGTCAGCACTAAGCCGCTTCAACCCTAACTTTGCAC
>NW_015279679.1:0-344 GCF_001447785.1 Gekko japonicus | reverse complement strand
GTGATCTGGTTCTTTCATATCAATCTCCCCTTTGCTTCTTGATTTGCACTTAATTGCTTGCAAATTAATAGCTGTCAACACATTTAACCATGAGGATACTTTGAAGTTTTACATAAAGGATTAGCAAAACCACGGACCCACTCCCACAGACCATGTCAAAATGTTGCACATGACTGTTAACATATGGGGCAAAGCCTGATGAAAATTGACAATGTGCATTTTCATATGCATCAAGACACAGGGTAAGAATAAAAGAGGAAAAGAGAAAGAAGAAAATTCAAATTCTATTTATATTATGGGAAGGCACAGCCCTCTAATGATCTGATTCCTCATATAATTGTTGC
>NW_015279678.1:0-344 GCF_001447785.1 Gekko japonicus | reverse complement strand
ATCTGTACCTAACAGCGAAGGCTGGACAGCAGGTCTTCCTCAAGCCTTTCTGTTTGCCTGACTTAGAAAACGACAACAGAGTGTACATTCTCTCTATGCATTGGAGCTACAGACCATTTCTCAATACCTTTCTAAGGATGGCCACCAGAGGGTTAACCATAAAATCAAAGAAGATGCCTTCTAGCATTTGACTGGGCAGCTGTTCCCCCCTGGTGTCTTACCCATCATACATTTTTATGATACTGGAAATCACCTACTCAGCTATCAGTCTGTGTAGAAAATCCTGTTGCTGGCCAAAGAGAGGTTGATCCAGGAACTGGATAGATAACTGTAATTTTTCTCCC
>NW_015279677.1:0-344 GCF_001447785.1 Gekko japonicus | reverse complement strand
GAGCTGAAGGTGGGTCTCATTGGTGGAAGGATCGGCCGAGATGGTTATACGGGACTGGGATTTGGGAACATAACTTGCATTCTCACGAAGCGGATAGATGTGCCCCATCCATTCTAGGCCTTTCCCGGGAACCTGCCGGACCCAGCCCCATTCGTAATATTCAAACTCCAGAATCTCATCAATAAGAGAGACTCTGCATGTCAGGCTGAGGCTCTCTCCGGGTTTTACCACCTTTGATCCCGGCTGGAACAACTGCACTTCAGACAGGACACCTGTGGAAGAGAATGAACAAAAAAGGTCCCATTTAAAACAGCGTTGCAATGCCATGGGAGAGACTCATGTCT
>NW_015279676.1:0-344 GCF_001447785.1 Gekko japonicus | reverse complement strand
TAAGATGGGCTTCATTCACAGGGACATAAAACCTGACAACATTCTGATTGACCGTGATGGCCACATCAAGTTAACTGACTTTGGCCTCTGTACTGGTTTTCGGTGGACACATGATTCCAAATACTACCAGAGCGGTAGAGCGGCCTTTTGTCCAAAAACAGCTTTTTAAAAAAAAAATCTAGTCCTTTAAGTATGTCGTGACTACCATGACTTGTCTTTTAGCATTTGCCCACAAAGTGTTTACTGGTCAAAAGTTGCATTGACTGAGGACCGGCACATTCTGTGGCATAGTTATCGAGGTGCTGATGCCTGACACGGTCTTTGTAGTTAAGGTCCCCCTCTTA
>NW_015279675.1:0-344 GCF_001447785.1 Gekko japonicus | reverse complement strand
GTAAGAGGATTCCCTCACAGAAGAGAGAGGTGCCAGAGTCTGGTCTGGAGGCTCTCTACTCACCCCGCTCACGACGTAGACAAAGTAAGGCAGGAGGGCCGCAATTTTCGAGTTGGTCTGCAAGTCCTGAAGGGCGACCTGTGTGAGAAGGAACCCGAAGGTCAGACGTGAGGGAGAAGCAATACCACCCTCTCAATCTTCTGGGCCAGCCCTTCCTTCAGCTTAGCCCACTGGCAGGGTTTTGGCCCAGGAGTCTCCCCTCCTTCTCTCTTCATGCTTCATAGGGCCGTGGAGGGCACTGTGAACACTAACCATGTGATCCTACACAGAGTTACAGCTTTCTC
>NW_015279674.1:0-344 GCF_001447785.1 Gekko japonicus | reverse complement strand
TCCTTTGTTAGCGCGATCTAACACACACACACCCCTTGGCGAGCGGGGCCGCCCCCGGGGGTCCCCCCAGTGGGAGGGGGGCCTCGACGGTGGCGACCGGAGATGCTTCGCTAGCCCTGATGCTCCCTCTAAGCGGCGGAGAGTCTTGTGTGAGCAAAACGTCAACTTTGTTGAGCTCCTGGCATGAAAGTGGTGAGCGAGCGGTTCGGCCGCTGCCTCAGTTCGTGTGCTGTGGAGCCCCCCCTCCTTCCCGAGCGGAGGCTAGAAAACCCTCCTCTGTGAGCTCCCGGCACTAAAGTGGTGAGGGAGCGGTTCGGCTGCTGCCTCAGTTAGTCTGCTCTGGA
>NW_015279673.1:0-344 GCF_001447785.1 Gekko japonicus | reverse complement strand
AGCTCCCTCCCACCCCCCACTGGCAGAAAGAAAGGACCTGGCAACCCTATGCAGAGTCGCTCACTCCAACAATTGATGCAGGCAGTACAGAGCCGGCTGCTTGTTAATGCGACCCCCTTGGTTTTCCCCCCCATTCTTTGCAGGAAACCTTTGCCATTTTCATCTTTGGCGCGGAGTTTGCCTTGAGGATCTGGGCTGCTGGCTGCTGCTGTCGGTACAAAGGATGGAGAGGGAGGCTGAAGTTTGCCAGGAAACCTTTGTGTATGCTGGGTAAGCACTAACGTCTGATGTGTGGGTGCTTATGGACATCGGGTTGCCAGGCCGTGACTAGGGTGGGGACATGG
>NW_015279672.1:0-344 GCF_001447785.1 Gekko japonicus | reverse complement strand
ATGTTTTATTTTTTTGTTCTTATTTTTATTTTGTAAGCTAAGATTGGAAGATTTAGTGCCTCTCTACTCTGACTCCAAATGGATTCTTGGTGGGGATTTTAATGCTAGGATTGGGCCGGGTAGTTCTGATGCACGGTTGGGCCTGTACTCCCAGATCGCTGCACATACCTCTCTTTTGGCGTGTCATTCGCAAGACCCTGTAACTAGTAAGCCTGGCCTAAAATTCCTTGAGTCGCTAACTGGGGTTCAATCTGTACATCCTACATGGGACAAAACTAGACAAGTCAGGTGGAACCTATACATATTTAACATTATCTTATGCAAGGGTCATTTCCTGCAGGAGC
>NW_015279671.1:0-344 GCF_001447785.1 Gekko japonicus | reverse complement strand
AGTGACCCTAATTGCACTGAAGTTCTGTGTGCTATGCACACCCACACCCACAAAATGGCTCCAAAAGAAACTGGATTATATAACCTGTGTAGATTAACAAAATGAGCATGTTTCTTCATTTGTTTAATTCTACTGGGTCATGAGGTGAGCAAGGGGTTTTACGCCATGCCATGACCACTGACATACTACTGAGCACCTTTTGCCTTAGGCAGAATTGTCCATACAGTTTCTGTGCTGTTCTCGTAGCCACAAGGACTAGAAACCTGAAGCTTTGTTTTCAAAAAAATGAAGGCTGAAATACACAGCGCTGGATTCTCTGATTAGAATCAAACCCTGTACTTTCC
>NW_015279670.1:0-344 GCF_001447785.1 Gekko japonicus | reverse complement strand
GGATTAGAAATAAATAATACTCTGTTCCAAGCATAGGTGGTTGTTCTGGACAGGCGTTAACAAACAGGTTGTTTGCCTTTCCCTCCGCTCACCAGTTGGAATCTCCAAGGCTCTTTTCACACAGCCTTCATATCGTGGGAAGGAATTCGCTGCTGTCTCCTTCCTCCACCCTGCCAGAGTGACCAGGGAGGCATGGGGCACTCGCCACTACTCTCCTTGAGGCCAAAGCAGCCCGGATTTCCAGGACAGTTGATGCTCACTCGTACGGGAGCAGAAGCGCATTTGTTTTTCTATTTTATCTATTTATTTCATTGAACTTACGAATCGCCCACCCTGCAAGCAGG
>NW_015279669.1:0-344 GCF_001447785.1 Gekko japonicus | reverse complement strand
CCTTCCTTTATACCCCACCTTTCTCCCCAGTAGAGACCCAAAGCAACTGACATTGTTCTCTGCTCTGTTTTATCCCCACAACCCCATGAGGTCAGTTAGGCTGAGGCTGTGTGTGACTGGCTCAAGTTCACCCGGCAAGTTTACACAGCAGTGCAGGCATTTGAACCTGATTGTCCCAGATCCTCCTAGTCTGACGCTGTAACCACGACATATGCTGTCTCTCTCGTATTAGCTGTTTGAGATCAGAAGAGATTGAATTCAGCCTTAGCTGAATCAGAAATCACCAGAAAGCCAGTTAGGACCTTGTGAATATAGAATATTGAAGAAACTGCTTCTGAGCATGG
>NW_015279668.1:0-344 GCF_001447785.1 Gekko japonicus | reverse complement strand
TTTTTGTAACAGCTATTTTGGACCAAACTGATGTTGTGGCCAATTGGTGAAGGCGGGTGGAGACTGGATTTCATTAAATGGCATCTTGTCTTCCTTGACTTAATTTGGGCACTGCCCATTTCTAGTTATAAATTTAGCACAAATTATTTGTTTTTATGGGAGTTTCTTCATATGAGCAAACCTGATGGTAGGGTTGTTTTTTTCCCCATCCCACTGTGTTTTGGAAGTCTGCTGACCTGGAAAGAACTTGGCTGCTGACAGCTTAGATCTGAAGAACCACAGATGGAGTTCTGTCTCCACTTGTTCCTTTCTGGGGCAGCCCTTTGCGAGATGTTTAAGAACGA
>NW_015279667.1:0-344 GCF_001447785.1 Gekko japonicus | reverse complement strand
TTGGCGCAGCTGCGCCTGCTGTTCCGGCCGCAGAGTGTCGTCCAGTACCGGTTCGGTGTCCGGGGTCGGCGTAAGGACCCACGGTAGGACCCCGGCCCGCAGCTCAGCTGGATCGTCCTCCAGGCAGGCCTGGTCGACTTCCGATCGGGGGGTCCACTCCTTCAGGTGGTTGACGTGTAAACGTTTCCTGTTTCTCGCGTGCGGACCACACTGTACTTCGTATGATAGGGGCCCCAACACCTTGGTGATGGGATACGGCCCTTGCCAGGGGTCCCCTTGGGTCCGGGCTAGCACCTGTCGGGATACCAGGACTTCGGTTCCCACCCCGAAGACACGGGGTCTCG
>NW_015279666.1:0-344 GCF_001447785.1 Gekko japonicus | reverse complement strand
CCCAACTTGTAGAGGTTAAGTTCCACATTCACCCCACGTCTTCCCAATCAAGAGGTGCACGCCAGACCAGAACCTCAGCAGCACCACGGTGGCCGTTTCAGAAGAAGGGAGGGCTTGGGAAAAGACTGTCCCCCCAGTGCCTTGGCTTTTGCTGCCGATGCCAACAAACAACCAAAGGGGCTGGGGAGACAAGCCCACAGCTCCTAGAGACAAGCATCCAGCTGCCAGGCTCGTTCTCTGCTGCCACTTTGAGACAGGGGTATTTTCCTCCATGACCCACGTCCAGTCTTGAGAAGGCACAAAGAAAATCGACTCGAGATTTTTGAGCTGAGACTTACTACTTA
>NW_015279665.1:0-344 GCF_001447785.1 Gekko japonicus | reverse complement strand
CTCTGGGCAAAATGGTAGCAAAAACAGTAGCAGATCAACACCTCTTCTTCTTGGATAACTCATGGGCTCTGAAGCCTTTTCAGTGTGGTTTCAGGCTGGATTGTGAAACACAGATGACCCTGATGGCTTTAGTTAATGACTTCCATTGGAATGTAGGCAGAGGCCATGCTTGCTTGTTCCTCATAATGGATTTATCTGAAGCTTTTGATACAGTAGATCATGCCATCCTTAGACATTTGGAGGCAGATGTATGCATCAGGAGATGTAGCTTGGGCTGGTTTAAGTCCTTCTTCATGGAATGGACTCGGTTTGTCATTGGAGACCAGCTATTTATTTTATTTATT
>NW_015279664.1:0-344 GCF_001447785.1 Gekko japonicus | reverse complement strand
CACTTGGCAGGGTGCTACAAACACCTTAGCCTCCCCCACGTTCAGAGAAAGAGCTCACCTGAAGCTGGTGTAGCATCGTGATTGGAGTGTCAGAATATAGCTTGGGTTACCCTGTATTGGCGTCCCTGCTCTGCCGTGGATGCTAGCCAGGCGATCCTGGGCCTGTCACCATCTCCTAAACCTACCTCACAAGGTGGTTGTTTTGAGGATTATTATTACTTATTTTATTTATACCCTGCATTTCTCCCCAATGAGTTCTCCTCCATTTTGTCCTCACCACCACCCTCTGAGGTGGATTAGCCTAAGCATGTGTGATGGCCCAAGGTAACCCAGCAAGCTTCCGT
>NW_015279663.1:0-344 GCF_001447785.1 Gekko japonicus | reverse complement strand
GTGCATCATTTTTCACTTGGCCACACTGAGCTGTGTGTTCACAAAGGGTCATGAACTGTTGCCGGATGAGGCACCGGCTCCTTGTGGACAGACCGCATCTCTAATGCATGTGGATTCCAAGGACAATACAACAGGCCACAAGGCCAGTGTCCTTCCCATACGGCAACACTAGGGACTTGGGGGGAAAGACCCTTTAAAAAGAAAAGTATATGTTCTGTCCTTCAATGATTGCCCGATTGAATGTTCCCCTACACAGAATACTTCTCATGGAAAGCCAAGGCGTCAGGACAAAGGATTGCAGCCTGGACATGGTGATTTTTGAGTTTCAAACACATCACTCCCAC
>NW_015279662.1:0-344 GCF_001447785.1 Gekko japonicus | reverse complement strand
AGGCATTGTGAAGACATTTTATGGCCTTGGCAAGGGTTTCCATAGGCCACAAATAACTGAGGGTCCTTATGGAGCAGACAGGTCCTATCAAGATAGAAGGACAGTGCCCGGCGGACATCCAGGGTGTGCAATGCTCAATGGCCATCATCAGTGGGATTTGAACAAAAGATCGGTAAGGTAGTAGGCTGGAAAAAGTGAAAAGATGATGCTACCTTGGGCAGGAAGGATGGGTCTGGCCAAAGGACAACCTTATCCATATGGAAAATAGGGTATGGTGGGTCGGAGTAAAATACACAGACATCCCCTCGTCTCTTTGCTGTGACTGGCCTAAGGTCACCCAGCTG
>NW_015279661.1:0-344 GCF_001447785.1 Gekko japonicus | reverse complement strand
CACATATTAGAAAGGAAAGTTTTACTTTGATTACTGGTTGGCTGCTTCCTGTTTACTTAGAAGAGTGATCTAAATGCACCCTGTTTATGTGAAAATTCTTTGGGGAGGTACGTCTCCCCAACATTTTATGGTAATTGGATGAGTAGTTTTATAGATGTTACTGCATCCTGGATTGTTTAGATTTACCAGTCTTTATTTTAATTGCCTGTAATATGTAATTATAGATGGGATCTTTTCTCTCATCTCTGTAAAGCGTGGCAGAGTGAATTCTTTCAGTGAGTGGTACAATTCCTGAGACGTTCACCATAACTCGATAGAAAACAAAACAACTTACAGCTGGAAAT
>NW_015279660.1:0-344 GCF_001447785.1 Gekko japonicus | reverse complement strand
ATCAGCCACTGCTGTGGTACAAGAGTGAGAATTGTCTTTTGCAGTTGCTCTTTCATGCATGTAGGTCATCACTTGATGTTGCACAGTTATCAAGGACGACACAGAAGCAAGCGCAAAGCCTTTAATTGCTGCTATGAATTCTGTACCTCTCCTCTCAGGTATGACATAAGCCAAGAAAACACCCTTCAGATTCGCCATCTGACCATGTCCGATGCTGGGAAATACACCTGTACCGCCTACAATCAGGTGGGGACCATCTCTGCCAAGGCATCTTTAACAGTGCAAGGTAAGTAGGTCTGTTTGCTGGATTAGTAGACTAGCAGAATGGATTCATTCCCTGGTTA
>NW_015279659.1:0-344 GCF_001447785.1 Gekko japonicus | reverse complement strand
ATTGAACCTGGGACCTTCTGCTTGTGAAGTAGATGCTCTTCTGCTGAACTGTGCCCATTCTCAAGCAAGTCTCAGATAGGCTGGGCAGCTGACAGGTAAGGTTAGGCCTTTGCTGTTGTACCTTGGAGGCAGGAGTTCAGAAAGAATGGAAGCCCCCAACCTTGGTGCAGCATTCAGTTGTGGGTCCTGAACCCACCTTCCATCATCCAGGTAATATCCATTCAGGTGCAAGTGAGGAGGACTTTGTCTACATTTCATTTTGTTTGCAGTGTAAGTAGCATAGGGCTGAAGAGACCCAGCTGGAAAGTTGCCAGGTGGACTTAGTCAAACCTCTGACTCTTAAC
>NW_015279658.1:0-344 GCF_001447785.1 Gekko japonicus | reverse complement strand
CCACAGTTGACAACCCTACCCAAACTTGCTGAAGTTTGTTTGTTTTTTTGGAGGAAGTGCTATTAAAGGTAAAATACAAGACATATTAGGTGCATGTTTTTAAATGTCCATAGAGAGATAGTAGACGATAGGAGTATATTGTAAATGTCTGGTTTGCAGAAGCCAATGTTTGGATGGGAAGGGGGTGGAAGGCTCTGTTGTGGCCCTTTAAAACTCAACATATTAGTGAAAGGAAAAATTTCTCGTTTGGTGATGCAACAGAAGTTTCCCGTGGGTGGTATACTGACACACACACACCTTCCAAGACAGTAAACGTCTCAGCTGCATCTCAGGAGCTTGTCTTT
>NW_015279657.1:0-344 GCF_001447785.1 Gekko japonicus | reverse complement strand
TGAACACACCTTTTTATCTGTGCAGAACAAATGACTGCATGAATAGTATTTGAGTCACTGTCTCAGGAAGGCAGAATTGGAGAGTTTACCAATCACCAAAAAGTTATGTGCAAAGCCTTCGACAACAGTTATGTGCAAAGTTCACAAAAGGATTTCTGTCTCTCATTGTGGTTCCCTGGCCTTGAGGAGTAGATTACCGTGGAAAATGCATTTCTCCCCATGCCTGTAATACTGTTATAATTTGCACGCTGTCATTCTGTCTTCGGTATATTTTTTTGAGCTTGTGGTCAGCTTGCATAGTGCGTTTCATAGTCTTACAGATATATGACTTCCTGTAAACACAA
>NW_015279656.1:0-344 GCF_001447785.1 Gekko japonicus | reverse complement strand
ATACGTACTTGTGATGCCAAGAACACCACAGCGCTAAGGATTCGCTAGAAAACACCCGGGTTTTCCTTCCCGGGTAAACGAAAGTGAAACTGAAGGACAATAGATAGGCGGACGCGCAACTCCGTTTCTGCAACTCTGTGTACAAGTAAACGCGTTTGAGAGAGCTGCTCAATAACCATTGCCCGCACGACACACACGGTTATTTTTGCTATGTTCCGCTACGAACTTAGCTAAACGAATTCTGCGGCTTTTTTTTCCGGGTAGCACACAAAACCCAGTTCGCGGCACCTGCTCCTCAAAACCCGCAGTATAGGGTTTTTGTCTGAAGAAGTGTGTTTTGCACA
>NW_015279655.1:0-344 GCF_001447785.1 Gekko japonicus | reverse complement strand
GGCCGACCCTGCTTAGCTTCCAAATTCTGGCGAAACTGGGCTAGCCGGGACTATCCAGGTCAGCCAGGACAGCTGCTGGATCGATCCAGTTGATTAACTGGTGAAGGCTTCGACATTATACCAAATTACCACTTGGAACACAGCCGGACTCCCAAGCTGAAATGCGATCTACGTGTCGCAACCCTTCTTTCTACAGCATGTTCTTTGTTCGGCTCTCTGTCCAGCTTTAACCTCAACATTTCCCAACATGGGACTTTGTGTTTGTTGACTGGGGGAGGGCAGGGATGGGACTTCTGCTCTTGTTTGATGCAACCCCAGTCGGGTGAGCAGATCTCACCTCCAGA
>NW_015279654.1:0-344 GCF_001447785.1 Gekko japonicus | reverse complement strand
TTTTGTTGAGCATAATACATTTATTCTTATGTATAAAATACATCTTAATATCATAGGAAGAACAACCTCTCTCAGAAGACCTAGTAAAGTTTCCTTTCTCCCAATGGAATAAAATCAAAGCAGAGGACAGACAATACTATTCCCTTCCTTCCTAGTCACTTCAGACCAGCCCTTTGATCTAACGATAGACTTTTGCTGTCTATCAGATTAAGAGAGTCTTTGAGTATGGCTGATCCAGTCATGTACACATTGGCAGTGGCAGCAGCCAACCACAAGAGAGTAATTTGCATGAAGGGTACCTTCTGCCACTTCAACTGGCTTAAGAGGATGGGAGAAAGCCACCT
>NW_015279653.1:0-344 GCF_001447785.1 Gekko japonicus | reverse complement strand
CTTGGAGCCCATGCAAACATAGAAAGAGACGTATGCCTCAACTCCACGGAAAAGGGTGGGACAATCACTTCGTACAGTGAAATAGTTCCCCACAGAATCAGTTCAACCTATGTCTGATACCAAAGTTGTTGGCTCCTATAAGCAGTGAAACTATGCCAGTCACAGGTAGGTCTCTACATACTCAGAGGCCTACCTAGGTGTGGCAAAAATATGATTCTATAAATTAACCAAAATTCCAAAAAATACTGAAAGCAGTTGAGAGTCACCTAAAGGAATGGAGCAGGAGGTGGATTATTTTGTGAACCTAAGATCTCAAAGAATCCTAGGAGGAGAACATTTTAGGA
>NW_015279652.1:0-344 GCF_001447785.1 Gekko japonicus | reverse complement strand
AACTACCACTTCCACTAATAACCAGTAAGGTGCTCAACTTTTGCACCTTTCTCAGTATTCTTCTTGGTACAAATCTTTCTCTATATCCCCTTAGTGAACTGTTTTCCCCCTCCCTCAGACATGGCCCTCTAATGATATATCAGTAGATCTGTTTTAGTCAGCCTCCACAGGTACCTGTCCAATGCTCTAAAGCAGGATGCTAAGAGAACTAGGGTCAGAATGGAAAATGGCGCCAGCTCAGTGTGTTCCTTTATCACATGCTATAACTCAAAAGTCCTTAAACTTCCTTTCAAGTGACACTAAAATAGCAATGCATGTGTGTAAAGAGCTGTCAAGTCACAGCC
>NW_015279651.1:0-344 GCF_001447785.1 Gekko japonicus | reverse complement strand
GGATGAAGTGCTCAAATAGGAGTTTGTAAGCTCTCACACTCTGAATTTCAGGAATCGTATGGTGTGGATTGTACAAAAATCCTGACAAACTTCCTGCTGCATTTTAATGTTTATACCAGGAGGCTATTGGAAGTGGAAAGCTAAGGTTTGGTGTTACGCCAAAAGAAAGTTACAAACTGATTCCTCCTGTTGTTTCTAAGTTCTGAACAAACCTGGGCTGGTCTCTGAAACATGAGCAGTTGTTAAAATCTGGACATAGAATTCAGTCCAGTCTTACATAGATATGTTTTCTTATTCCTAACTTCCTTTCAGAAATTACCCCAACAAAGCCAGTTGTTAAAAAA
>NW_015279650.1:0-344 GCF_001447785.1 Gekko japonicus | reverse complement strand
CCCTCTGTGTGCTGCTGACATACGGAGTGTTAATTTAGCACAACAGAGGACAATTTAAAGCCTCAAAGTCAGTTTTTTCTACCCTGGCCTGAAGATAAACTAATATGAAACCAAATTTTACATTTAAGTTGCATTTAATATGAAAACAGTATTAAAAACTATCCTGATTCCATTTACAATTTTACTTACTTTAATTTCTCCTGACCCTTTTCCATCCTAACCTTTTCTGAATGGAAAAATCCTAACCTCTGATACATCCTTTTGATCCCCTTCTTTCCCACACATTGGATAGAATCCTACATCTTTTTCTGCTTGTGCACTCCAGGTTGTGTGAGATTTCCATT
>NW_015279649.1:0-344 GCF_001447785.1 Gekko japonicus | reverse complement strand
TTCCAACTCTGTGATTCTATGATTATTCTAGAGCTCCCACCAGCTTTTCCAGCGGCCCTCAGTCCAATCCACGGCACTCCACCTCAGAGATTACCCCAAGGGTTGATGGTCTGGCGGCCCCCGGCCGTGTAACCTCTGGCCCAGAAGCCTTGGAAGCAGCTGAAGTTCCAACTCGAGGGAGTTTCCTTCTCCTGTAGCGCATCCGCACTCAAGTGGCAGATTTCCAGGGTGTCAAAGTGACGTGCAAAATCAACAAGCTGCATCCTGATAGCAGAAGGAAAGCGGAGAAATAAGAGAGGGTTGCTTCTTTATTTAACCAATTACATTTCTGAATCGCCTAATCC
>NW_015279648.1:0-344 GCF_001447785.1 Gekko japonicus | reverse complement strand
GTGGCAGCCCAGTACTCATTGGACTCCTTTCTGGCCGCACACAGAGAGGAAACCTGGTACAGGGGGGAAAGGGGGGTTATTAACAAACACACTGGGAAGGAGAGGGTGGCAGAAAATAACGCAAATAATATGGCGGCAGTTGTCTCTGAAACAATGCCATTTTAATCTGCATAGCCAAACAGATTTTCAGCGGCCGATTGCAAGCCACCTGGTCACACCCACTTTCTGAAATACACTTGATAGGCTCCAAGAAAGGTGTTGGTGGGCGCCGTGGACCCCACGGGACTCCTGTTCTAACACAGGACCCCTGTTTTAACACTAGACTGTAGTGGCCACCACAAAAT
>NW_015279647.1:0-344 GCF_001447785.1 Gekko japonicus | reverse complement strand
TGACGAAGGGGGCTTTGAGTCTCGAAAGCTCATCCCCCTCAAAATCTCATTGGTCTCTAAGGCTCGAATCTGACTCTCCTTCCATCGACCAACAGGGCTGCCCTCTGAGACTAGCTTAAAGCCCCGCCACTGTAAAGTAAAGGGGAGGCTGAATCCGGGGAGGGTCTGTAATACCAGCTCCGGCAACACGCGGGGTTCTTTCCCCCCATGACATCGTTTCCACAAAAAGCTTGTGAGGCAGGTAGCACTGAGGGATCCTGACTAACCCTGAATTTTCAGGGATGAGCAGGGATTCCAATCTGTGTCTCATCACACAAAGGCCAGCCAACAGACTACCTCACTCC
>NW_015279646.1:0-344 GCF_001447785.1 Gekko japonicus | reverse complement strand
GGAGGAAGGCCAATTTTTGCTTCAAACGGGACAAGGGATTCTAAACCCTGCTGACCCCCCAGCTCATATCTTGGCCCCTGGGTGCAAGAAGGGGAAGAAAAAGAGATGCAAGAAGGTAAACTACAGGAGGGGGTGGGATTCGGCTCCCCCAGGTGTTAATCAGCCCCACTCCATTCTTTGTACCCTGCTGGGATAGACCTGCCACTGTCGCTATAGCGGGAGACCGCCCACCAGCAGTCCCCACTTCCTGCTGCTGCTCCATCAGCTGGCGGGAGAAAAGTTAATTCAAAAAATCACTGTTGGCCCATTGGTGTGATGTCACTTCCAGGGAAAAACCAGAAGTC
>NW_015279645.1:0-344 GCF_001447785.1 Gekko japonicus | reverse complement strand
AAATCCTTCCCTACAGACCGGACCCAAAGAATGGCTCCTGGAGATCAGTTATCTGTTTGAGACCCACAGGGCTGCAATCCTTCGCCGCCGCCCCCCCTGCTCTTTTGCCTTTATGTAAAGCTCTGAGGCTGAATCATGTGTAGTTTGGGGCTTGTCTGTCGTCCATGAGAAGACGATACACAGCTGCCAGTATCTCCTTATCTAAATCTCCTGGCGATGTAGCAGAGATCCTGAATCGCTTGCCTGGCTGCTGTGGTTCAATAGCTAAGAGTGAACAAATTGAAACGAAATCCTGGAGAGATAGGAGTAATGCCCGTTGGGAAGGTGGAGGTCTTGAAGGACAT
>NW_015279644.1:0-344 GCF_001447785.1 Gekko japonicus | reverse complement strand
TGCAGAGCAGATGGCCCACCAATGAGCCACAGCCCCTCCCACACTCTGTTCCTAAAGAAAGATAGGGTACGAAACACTCCTCATCTAACTGAGTCACAGAGCGGACTTGCCAGTTCCTTCAATACTTTCGTTTCTCCCCACACACACACACATTCCTGTGTTTCCAATGTACAACTGCATATTAAGAGAACACCGGGGGGCAGGTAAATATGACAATACTCAGGTGGCTCCTACCCCTGACCATTGAAAGAAGAGTGACTTATTTGACAGAAGTCTCCTTAGGCTGGAGAACGGCTATGTGAAGGCTAATGGATCCACATAGGGGAGCGGTGGCACAGTGGGTA
>NW_015279643.1:0-344 GCF_001447785.1 Gekko japonicus | reverse complement strand
TTAAATTACAGATGAATATTAATAAGTCTGTTTTATTGTGGAAACAAAAGATGTTTGCATATCATAATTCCAATGTACTACCCTTCAGGGACTCATTATTAGAAAGATACTTCACATGCTGCTTAGAAATTCATAAAAGATTGCCATGAAGCCAGATCCAATCTCTTTAAGGTTAAATTCCCTGTCATGCTTTGATGAGCATAGTACCATGATGAATTTTCTTCCCCATCTGCTCTTGCTAGCTACCCTAGCGATTTGCTGGATAAAAGCAAATAGATTTGTGATTATCTTGCTTCATAATCAGATACACTCCTTTCCATAACATACACCCCAGTGTTCAAACA
>NW_015279642.1:0-344 GCF_001447785.1 Gekko japonicus | reverse complement strand
GCTTGACTGGGCTACCCAGGTCAGGGCATTTGTTATCATTTTAAAAATGTCATTATGGTCACAGGCCTCAACATCTAGAAGTGTCCCAGACCTCTCCGGACATTCTGAGAGGGCCCGCTTGCATATAGTTTGAAAATTTAAGACATGTCCTTAATATGGAAGGGATGCAGCTTTTGCCTGAGTCCATCTTTGTTACCCTTGATGTGTCATCCCTCTACACTAATATTCCTCTGGAGGAGGCTTGCAGTATTTTGCAGGATACTTTAGATCAATGTGATCAGTTGACCCCGCCCACCTACTTTTTGTTTGAACTTGTAGATATTATTTTTGAAAATAATTATTTT
>NW_015279641.1:0-344 GCF_001447785.1 Gekko japonicus | reverse complement strand
TCATATAAAAACAGTAAAAACCAGTAATTTATACCCCGCTTTCCTCCATGCTGGGGACATAATGTGGATTACGGTATCGCTCTCCCCTCCTCCTCTCTATCCTCACAGCGACGACCCAGCGAGGTAGGTCAGATGGAGTGTGTGACGGGCCGAGTATCATTCAGCCAGCTTCCATGGGGGGGGGGTTGCTGTCCGAGATCTTAGTTTGACACTAAACTAGGGCTCTTGTTTCCACGCATTGGGCAGTGACGACGCCCTTTCTGCGGGGAAGTGGGGCATCGACGTCAGCATTACAGGGGAGGCTCGTGAGTGACCACATCCAAATCAGAAAAGGGGGGGGGTCC
>NW_015279640.1:0-344 GCF_001447785.1 Gekko japonicus | reverse complement strand
TTTTGTTGAATCCAACACTGGAGTTGTTTGGTAGCTCTTAGGACAAACTATGACACCTGCACCTGACAAAGAGTTGCTGCTGAAAACAGTAATCCCATGTCATACTCTTTCATCTCTCCCCATAACATTTGAGCAGAGTTAGCCATATATTGGAAAGGTCAGGTAAGGCCTTTCACTGCCTTTGCTCCACATCATTGGCAGACACAGGTTTGGGTGAGAAAGGGAGGGAAACAATACAGGCAACTCCACCTAAACCGTATAGCATTTTTAGAGGCAGCTCCATACCCGATGTCACATCTACTTCTTCCTTAAATTGTTCAGGTTGATAAAACTCTGTAAAGAGT
>NW_015279639.1:0-344 GCF_001447785.1 Gekko japonicus | reverse complement strand
AGGCCCCACCTGGAGGCTGGCTACCCTAGACTGCATACCTGGATATCCTTGATGCTAATATTCCCTATGCCGTGAATTCACAAGGTGACCACTCTTCCCAATCTGCCATTTGAGAATAATACAGTACTACTGACCTGACTTACGAACTTTCATTGCAAGATTATTGTGAAGTGCTTTCAGTACTCTGAAGTGATACGTCAGAAGGCTTCCAGTGGGGTAACCCTGTTAGTCTGTTGCAGCAAAACCAAAAGAAGGCACTTCCGTTTGTAATTGTGTCTGTTGCTAAATACTGTATAGGCCTAATTAATCTGGAATTTCTCCCTAAGCAAGGCCCACCCACAATG
>NW_015279638.1:0-344 GCF_001447785.1 Gekko japonicus | reverse complement strand
CACCCAGCTGTATCTGCTGATGGGCGGCCGCCGGGACTCCGCCCCACAAACTCAGGGAAGGGTTGTCTATAAACTGAAATTATAAATAGATTTTGTTTTGTTTTCCCCAAATGCAGTCTCTGTGCCTGTATTTTATTTTTCCACTTGCAGAGGTAACAACAAATGGGGGGGTGTTTAAAATCAGGGAAAAGGCCAGGGTAGAAAGGGTTAAACAACCTTTGTCTCCTCCCTGCTAATCCTCAAACAAACCGGGAGGATCTGAGCCTGCCCCCTGCCCCGGGGCTGCATTACATTAAAAGGGGGGAAAACTGTTAAAAGATTGCAATATAGGTCACACATAAGGT
>NW_015279637.1:0-344 GCF_001447785.1 Gekko japonicus | reverse complement strand
CAGGAATCTTCCAGTCCAGAGTTGGGAACCCGAGGACTCCAACGTGTTCTGCATTTGCACTGGTCTCCTCTGGCTGTACTAGCAAGGGCTGGCAGAGGCCGAAGCTTTCCTTTGGCTCTGGACAGCGATATCAGAAGCACCGAAACCTCATTGTGAATCCTCACACAGACCCGCCTAGTAATGCACAAACAGGACAAAGGCCGTTCCTTTTATGGCTTTCTAGCGCCAGTCTTCACAAGGCCGCATGCAGTAACAGCAAGGCTCTTCAAACAGCTCAACGGCCGGATACCTTCTTTATATTTCTTTCCAGCGTTCACCCCACTGTCTGAGGCAGGTGTTCAAAA
>NW_015279636.1:0-344 GCF_001447785.1 Gekko japonicus | reverse complement strand
TTAAAGGGGGTTTCGATCTTCCAGACCTCTTGTTATATTACAGGGCAATTATGATGTCCATTTCTTGTAAAATTTTTAGGACTTCTACACAGCCTATTTGGCTCAAAATATGCAATGACTTAATATATCCTCGTCACCTAGAAGATGAGGTGTGGTCAACCAAAGACTCGTTGGGCCCCTCAACTGACCTTGTCGATCTAGTACATACTTCTATGCAATGCTGGAGAATGCAATCTAAATCCCTCTTACCCAAGATCTCTCGATTATCTTCTTTTCTGAATCAATCTTGGTTTGTACCAGGGAGGAATCTGACTTTAGATAAGATTTGGAGGGAAAAACAGCTT
>NW_015279635.1:0-344 GCF_001447785.1 Gekko japonicus | reverse complement strand
CCACTTCCTCCCGTGAGCTCTCATTTTTGTCTTCTACACACCCGGAGACTGGCAACCGTAGCACCTTCACAATCAGAACTGTGCACTTCTTCCCCCTGCCTCAGGCTTAATTTGAGCAGAGGCTTACCAGACCTCAGCCCCGGAACCTGCTCTTAAGATCGGGCCTGTGCAGCAGAAACATGAAATCCAGACCTAGGATTGATGGAGGACCTTATTCAGGTAGGCAGCAGTTGGATGGTATAGCTCTCTGGGCTGCGTCTCCCATCTTAAGCTTAAATGGATTTCTCCCAGCTTGGTGTTTCCAACCTCAACAGGTCTCTCACAAGCAGTGTTCCCTCTAAGCT
>NW_015279634.1:0-344 GCF_001447785.1 Gekko japonicus | reverse complement strand
ATCACGTTGCCTTTCGGGCCAGTTGGGGGTGGAATTTTCCCCTGTCAGCCACCTGGCTGGTGGTGGGGAAGCACCCCACAAAAGCAGGGATTCCTCTGCTCCGGCAGGGGTCTGGCAACCCTAGATTTGTTCCTTGGAGACAGGCCCTTACAAGGGGAGATTGATTGAAATTGTGCCCCTCTCCCATCTGCAGATTTAAAAAGCTCTTCTATATGGTTGGTTATATCCCAGTGTCATCGTAGTGAAGATAATGATGCTGTGCACTAAGGATTCTGAAAGTAAAGTTTGATATAACATTTTTTAAAAAAACAGATACACCTGTCCAGCCTACTTTTTTATCCCCA
>NW_015279633.1:0-344 GCF_001447785.1 Gekko japonicus | reverse complement strand
ATCATTCAGTAATAAAACTGAGCACAGCTTTACACCAAAGTATTCTAGTAAGCAGTGGGGTTTTCTGTTGCCATAGGAGCTACAAGGGATGGTTTTAGGTAATACATGCGAAGTGCACTGTTCCAGAAGAATAA
This sequence comes from Gekko japonicus, assembly GCF_001447785.1. Taxonomy (NCBI): domain Eukaryota; kingdom Metazoa; phylum Chordata; class Lepidosauria; order Squamata; family Gekkonidae; genus Gekko; species Gekko japonicus. Next base: position 210 of record NW_015279633.1, on the reverse strand, counting down.
TAATTGTGTGCAAAAATGGGGTCAATAGAGCGAAGAGGCTCTGGTGGGAGAGCATATGCCTGCACTGAAATGCTGAGCGTATTTGGCCTGCTGACCTTAAGAATTCTGCTTAAGTAAAACAGACAATCTTATCCCTAAGCTATACCAGGTGTCAAAAGAAACACAGACCCACAGGCTGAATGTGACCCTTGAAAAACTTATACAAACACT
>NW_015279632.1:0-344 GCF_001447785.1 Gekko japonicus | reverse complement strand
ACTTTCTATGCCCAAATAACATCTCTTCATCCTCTTTTGGTATTTAATCTTTTCCCTCAATACAACTCTCCTCCAAAACAAGTCCATATTTTCAAACACCCCTTTGGCTCATGTGCTTTCCCTCTTGTAATTGGCAGTGATGGACAAAGCAAGCTATGTCCCAAATATCTTTGCTGTGCTGCTGTTTTTCATGTTTTAAGGTTAAGATTTGTATAAACATAGCTTCTGTGTGTTCAGTATATATTTTGTACTTAAATGCTTTGTTACAATAAATTGCTTATGTATCAGACCACTCGCATTAGGGTTGCCAAGTCGTATCAACGTACCGGCGAGGGAGCGTCTCT
>NW_015279631.1:0-344 GCF_001447785.1 Gekko japonicus | reverse complement strand
ATCCAATCTCTCCTTCTTCTTCTTCTACCCCATATTTATTTGTATATTGCAACACTTTTGTGTTCGTTTTTTTTAAAAAAATGACAAGCAACTGAAAATTGGGTTTTATGGTAGCAATGATGAGAAGGTAGGCTCATTAAAATATTAAACCCCAAAGGCTGAAAAATAAGCATGGCTCCTAAATTTTGGGGCGTTCCCCAAACCTGAAGAAAAATTATTAATTTGCTCTTGCATTTGAAATGGCAAACTACGGTTTGTGCTCATCACCACCCCACCATTCTCAGGGCACAAAGCAGTTTCAGGCCGTGGTTTGTGATCCTGGTTCACAGAGTAGTCACACACTG
>NW_015279630.1:0-344 GCF_001447785.1 Gekko japonicus | reverse complement strand
ACTCTGCTTAGCTTTCCAACCCTGACAAGATTGGGCTAGTCAGGGCTCTGTTACATCTGCTTAGTGGAAGGTGCAGGAGTTTAAGAAGACTTCCCTCTTGTCTGAGATGATTAACTGTCAGTGCTGACAAAATCGTGTGTGTATTCTTCCGTATAGCAGAATGTGCAATATCTTCGGTGTCCATATGTATTTGTTTGGTTAATAAGTACAGAGCAATTATTTTCAGAGGTGTATTGGGGAGAAAGACCAATTAGAAGTATACTTGCATATAGGCATTGTCTAGATAAGTATACTGCAGAGCAGTTGCTTGAAATCCTAACTTTTCAAGGGTGGTCAGCAGGGGT
>NW_015279629.1:0-344 GCF_001447785.1 Gekko japonicus | reverse complement strand
TTCCTAACCCAGAGCTGGCAACCCTAGTTACACCTTTTTAAGTCCACTGAAGTCACTGTGAGTAGAAGGGAGTAACTCTTTAGGGCTATGCTGCAGAGGTCACTTTTTTTGTCCAAAGACGGAATATATACTGGTACCTCTGGATCAGTATTGCCCATTTTGACTGGCAGTCAATATCTGGGATCTTGGGCAGAGAAGAATCTTTCTCATTACTTGCTACCTGAGCTCCTTTTGACCTGAGCTTCTAGGGACTGACCCTAGGACTTGTGTGGCTAGATGGGGTTCTGGGAGGCCAGGGTTCAAATCCTCATTCTACCATGGATCTTGCTGGATGACCTTGGGCC
>NW_015279628.1:0-344 GCF_001447785.1 Gekko japonicus | reverse complement strand
TAATAGCAGTCTCCTAGAAGGGACACAAATCCTTGTTTTCAGTAGGCTTGTCCTTCCTAAATAAAACAAAATGTGGTTGAATTAACATGAAAAGTGGGAAACATTCAGGTCAAAACTACACATGACATATTGTTGCATGTGTGTTTGAGGATGCAATCTAATTTGGAAGATCAGCAAAGTAGGACAGAGTAATGAACCCTTTCCCTTCCTCCTGATTTTCTGCTCGTAACTACCACCCTCCCCACTGCTTCCCTCTCATTGGGAGAAACAAAGATTCAGATCGTTCTGGCATCACTGGATGTGATGATTTGTACCCCACCCTGAGCCTGCCACGGTGGGGAGGG
>NW_015279627.1:0-344 GCF_001447785.1 Gekko japonicus | reverse complement strand
CAATGTCAAACCAGATAATTCCACTAGAAGCAACCTGCAAGCCCCCCACTGTGTGATCTCATTTGCCTGTGAGAGCTCCCCCCATTGCCTAGAAAACCTGGGGGGGAAACCTTAAGTTTGCACTTTAAAATGCTGGTCCCTCATATTCCTGTATATCCTGGATCAGGATAACGGTATTGACTGAGATACTCTAATGTGTATCTAGAATACCGCATATACCATTTATCCATATGTTTTGGGTATATTTTCAGTCTGGATATATCTGTGCGCACATCCCTAGTTGGAATCAGGGTATCCCAAATCTTATTCTGACACTTGAGCTACCATAGCACATTGCTTCTTTT
>NW_015279626.1:0-344 GCF_001447785.1 Gekko japonicus | reverse complement strand
TGGTCTGCCTGGCATTCTGATGCACTGTATGGACTCCTTGGTTGGCTGCTTCATTGCCTTGGCTTTGACACAATAATTGGCGCTGTGCACCAAATTAGGATAGGCGTGCGTAAATTTGTTTCCCTTGAACTGGACTGTTGTCTTGGTGAGAAAGAAGCACAGGATGTCAACATGGTGCTTTGGATCTAGAAAACACGCACGTGAGCGCACAACCCCCACTCAGCAAAAAAATCCCCCTCGCTATTTCTAGCAGTCACCTCTTCCTGGAAGCCTGGAGGCAATGCTGCAGGCAAGCTGGAATCACACAGCAATATAGAAAAGCCACAGAACTGTAGTGGGGAATT
>NW_015279625.1:0-344 GCF_001447785.1 Gekko japonicus | reverse complement strand
TGACGTAAGCGCAGGGATTTTCTTCCCAGCGCACAGGTCCAAGAAGTGCGTAGCCCTGCCTTTCTGCTCATCAACTTGCCTGGCGGTTGCTCACTTGCTGCTGGTCAACTGCTTTGGAGGTCTGGCACCTGGCAGCAGGCGGTATCAAGGGAGACGCTTGTGTGGGCCCAGCCCTTCTTCCTGTTCCAACTAGTCCTCCAGAAGGAGCCCTCCTGCTTGCTGGCTGGTTGGTAGTGCCAGCTGGGAGTCTGGGTGTTAGTGGAGCCGCCGCCCAAGAAGATCTGCTGCCCTTCCCTGACCATATCTGGTGAGTCTCCCCCTTGCCTCTCTCTGCCGAGGAGGAG
>NW_015279624.1:0-344 GCF_001447785.1 Gekko japonicus | reverse complement strand
TTGGATATCCTGTCCCCATCTCACGCTTTTGCCGCTTCTGGAGACGATCAGGTGAGGATGAGCTGTCTCTGCATCAAAAGTCACTGAAGGGGGAGACAGACACACAAACCAACGGAACAACTTAACGGCTGAAGAATTTCTGACATTCACAAAACAATCATCCTGAGCAATAAAGCAGACTTTGATATATATGCAAGAATGACAGTTTAGACTAAACAGGAGCCTTCTGGCACCTTAAAGACTAAAAAGGCTGTATTCCAGCATAAGCTCTCTAGTCCACAAATGGGGGGGGGGAATGCCCATCTTATCATAGAGGGGAATGTAGCTCAGTGGTCGGCTTGGCA
>NW_015279623.1:0-344 GCF_001447785.1 Gekko japonicus | reverse complement strand
GGGAGAACGCCTGTTATATGCCTGCCCGCTGGTTATGTGTAGGGTGTGGTACGGCCCCACTTGGTAAATGGTCTGAAGCCATCACTAGAACTACACCAAATGTGTTCTAGTTCTGACGTTTGGTGCAAACTTAGCACCCTTGACACAGCAATCCAAGCGCCTGCGAAGGCTTTCTGCCGGCAGAACCTTTGCACCGTTCCTGCACCGTTCAGGGGCTTCCAGCTCCCTGGGCTGCTGCTGCTGCTGCTGCTTCCTAGTGCCTCTTTCCTCCTCCTGTTCTGCTCAAGCTCTCCCGGGCCGTATTTTCCCACACTACCATTCATCCTGTTCGTGGTGGCAACCCA
>NW_015279622.1:0-344 GCF_001447785.1 Gekko japonicus | reverse complement strand
TGCCGGCAGAAAGGCCCCGTCTGAACGCAACCAGAATGTTGGACTGGTTGGGCCACTGGCCTGATGGCTTCTCTTATGCTCTTGTGAGGGTTTGGTTCTCTTTGGTGCAAAGCTCATGCTTCGCTTCCAAACCAGGATTGCAGTCTGTGTTTTCCTTTCGTGGTCGGGGTGAAAATGTCAGTTCTAGTTTGCCAGTTAGTAGCTATGGTTTCTGCTAAAAAGGAAGCAACAGATTGCATCTGAGCCTGCAGCTGGACTGGAAGGAGGGTGGAATGCACGGAGCCTAGGAGCTCCTAGGATAGTTTGTGGAGTGTAAGCCATGATTGGGCATTGTACCCTTCATT
>NW_015279621.1:0-344 GCF_001447785.1 Gekko japonicus | reverse complement strand
AAAAAAAGGATTTTTGACATTCGCCTGGACTCAGGGTATCAAAAGTATAGCGAAAACTGCAGATTTTATTAATGTGAGGACTCTTTAGATGGGGTAACGTTGCCTTTGAAGTTTGCAAACTCACGCGGCATTCTTACCCTACCCTTTCACTGAAGCTGAGAGTAGCTGTCATGTTCTCCTTGTTCCACGAAGACCTCACAACACTCCTGTAAGGTAGGCTGGACTGAGAGAAAGGAAGCAGCCCGAGATTACCCGATAAAACTCCTAGCCTACCTTGCAGGATTCTTGCAAGGTTTGCATGGAGCAAGGAGAACGTGCTAGCTACCCTGAGTTTCAGTAAAACC
>NW_015279620.1:0-344 GCF_001447785.1 Gekko japonicus | reverse complement strand
TGGCTGATTCTCCTGCCCTCAGAGCCTCCCTGCCCTCAGAGCCTCCAGCTTCCCACCGCTGCTCCATCACCCTTTGATGGTGTTGCAGGCCCAGCTCACCTTCTTCACCCAGCGCTTCCCCCGCTGCCCTGCTGGTGGCCTCTGCTGCTTTGCCCAGGCCCTCACTCCTCCATGCCTCTGCAGCTCCAGGTGGGTGAGGGGCTACGAGGTGCCTCTGGCGATGGTGGGGGTGCGGGTGACCTTCTGTCCTGCCACTGACTCTCTGTGAGTCCTGGTGGGGACCAGGACACAGTAAGGTTGCTATGAGCGACTTCCTCCCCCCAAGTCATTCCCACTTGCCTTGT